>NW_026290926.1:45000-47500 GCF_023373465.1 Oncorhynchus keta | reverse complement strand
TACTCTCTGACAGAGAGGTCAACCTGTACCCCAATATCCTCGCTACTCTCTGACAGGTCGACCTGTACCCCAATATCCTCGCTACTCTCTGACAGGTCGACCTGTACCCCAATATCCTCGCTACTCTCTGACAGGTTGACCTGTACCCCAATATCCTCGCTACTCTCTGACAGGTCGACCTGTACCCCAATATCCTCGCTACTCTCTGACAGGTCGACCTGTACCCCAATATCCTCGCTACTCAGATCTAACCTCCATCCTGGCTGAGAGGACGACACAGATCGGAAGGAAACTAATATGGAGAAGAAAGAGAAGCTTTGTTTTTGACCTGTTCAGGTAGATGTCGTGAGGAGCAGGTCTGCCAGCTGGGGCTCCACTAGTTGGTTTAAACTGATCAATTCCCTAAACCCCGACACTGTGTGTGAGGTGACTTCTGGGAGAAACACTGCTATCTGTGATATCAACAGGGGTGTGAAAGCTGCGGTCAGACGGCCAATACCCAGTAGGGAGCGGTGTGTGTGTGTGTGTGTGTGTGTGTGTGTGTGTGTGTGTGTGTGTGTGTGTGTGTGTGTGTGTGTGTGTGTGTGTGTGTGTGTGTGTGTGTGTGTGTGTGTGTGTGTGTGTGTGTGTGTGTGTGAGTGCGTAAGAACAGGGAATAGTTTAGTGAACACTGTCAAGATGTGAGAAACAGGAAACAGAGAGGGAGTAGAGACAGAATCTGATGAGGGATAGGACATTTTGGGAGAATGAGAGGAGAGAGAGAGAGAGGAGAGAGAGAGAGAAGAGAGAGAGAGAGAGAGAGGAGAGAGAGAGAGAGAGAGAGAGAGAGAGAGAGAGAGAGAGAGAGAGAGAGAGAGAGAGAGAGAGAGAGAGAGAGAGAGAGAGAGAGAGAGAGAGAGAGATAGAGAGAGGAGAGAGAGAGAGAGAGAGGGGAGAGAGTGAGAGAGGAGAGAGAGAGAGAGAGAGAGAGAGGGAGGGATAGGGAGAGAGAGGAGAGAGAGGAGAGAGAGAGAGAGAGAGAGAGAGAGAGAGAGAGAGAGAGAGAGAGAGATAGTGAGAGAGGAGAGAGCTGCAAATGTGAATTGGAGAGGAGAGATCTGTGAATGGGGAGGTGGAGAGCCTCTCTTCCGTGACCCGGAACCCGATAAGTGGTCGACTGGTGGAGGAGATGTCCATTCTTTCAGCAGGCGAATGGTAGATTGTTTCCTCCTGTCCTCAACAGACACCCTTTCATCCAGGGTTCTGACACCCTTTCATCCAGGGTTCTGACACCCTTTCATCCAGGGTTCTGACACCCTTTCATCCAGGGTTCTGACACCCTTTCATCCAGGGTTCTGACACCCTTTCATCCAGGGTTCTGACACCCTTTCATCCAGGGTTCTGACACCCTTTCATCCAGGGTTCTGACACCCTTTCATCTAGGGTTCTGACACCCTTTCATCCAGGGTTCTGACACCCTTTCATCCAGGGTTCTGACACCCTTTCATCCAGGGTTCTGACACCCTTTCATCCAGGGTTCTGACACCCTTTCATCCAGGGTTCTGACACCCTTTCATCCAGGGTTCTGACACCCTTTCATCCAGGGTTCTGACACCCTTTCATCCAGGGTTCTGACACCCTTTCATCCAGGGTTCTGACACCCTTTCATCCAGGGTTCTGACACCCTTTCATCCAGGGTTCTGACACCCTTTCATCTAGGGTTCTGACACCCTTTCATCCAGGGTTCTGACACCCTTTCATCCAGGGTTCTGACACCCTTTCATCTAGGGTTCTGACACCCTTTCAGTCAGCTGTTGTTTTGTTGAGGAGAAACGCCTGAACACGTTTAAAAAGTCATTTTTCTAACTCACTTTAAACATTGTAAACATCATTTATTCTGGGATCCATCCTGTAAACATCATTTATTCTGAGATCCATCCTGTAAAATCATTTATTCTGGGATCCATCCTGTAAACATCATTTATTCTGGGGGATCCATCCTGTAAACATAATTTATTCTGGGGATCCATCCTGTAAACATCATTTATTCTGGGGATCCATCCTGTAAACATCATTTATTCTGGGATCCATCCTGTAAACATCATTTATTCTGGGGGATCCATCCTGTAAACATCATTTATTCTGGGGGATCCATCCTGTAAACATAATTTATTCTGGGGGATCCATCCTGTAAACATCATTTATTCTGGGGGATCCATCCTGTAAACATCATTTATTCTGGGGGATCCATCCTGTAAACATAATTTATTCTGGGGGATCCATCCTGTAAACATAATTTATTCTGGGGGATCCATCCTGTAAACATCATTTATTCTGGGATCCATCCTGTAAACATCATTTATTCTGGGGGATCCATCCTGTAAACATCATTTATTCTGGGATCCATCCTGTAAACATCATTTATTCAGGGATCCATCCTGTAAACATCATTTATTCTGGGGGATCCATCCTGTAAACATCATTTATTCTGGGGGATCCATCCTGTAAACATCATTTATTC
>NW_026290926.1:37500-40000 GCF_023373465.1 Oncorhynchus keta | reverse complement strand
GACAGACAGACAGACAGACAGACAGCCTGACAAGACAGGCAGACAGACAGACAGACAGACAGACATACAGACAGACAGACAGACAGACAGACAGACAGACAGACAGACAGACAGACAGACAGACAGACAGACATAGATACAGAACAAAAAGACTGAACGACTGGGTCACCATAGATACAGAACAACAAGACTGAACGACTGGGTCGCCATAGATACAGAACAAAAAGACTGAACGACTGGGTCGAGTCCATAGATACAGAACAAAAAGACTGAATGACTGGGTCGCCATAGATACAGAACAACAAGACTGAACGACTGGGTCGCCATAGATACAGAACAAAAAGACTGAACGACTGGGTCACCATAGATACAGAACAACAAGACTGAACGACTGGGTCGCCATAGATACAGAACAAAAAGACTGAACGACTGGGTCACCATAGATACAGAACAAAAAGACTGAACGACTGGGTCGAGTCCATAGATACAGAACAAAAAGACTGAATGACTGGGTCGCCATAGATACAGAACAACAAGACTGAACGACTGGGTCACCATAGATACAGAACAACAAGACTGAACGACTGGGTCGCCATAGATACAGAACAACAAGACTGAACGACTGGGTCGCCATAGATACAGAACAACAAGACTGAACGACTGGGTCACGTCTCTGGCAACCGAACCGAACGTATCAACCTTAGATTTATGTCGGTTTGGGTAGCAACCTTAGATTTATGTCGGTTTGGGTAGCAACCTTAGATTTATGTTGGTTTGGGTAGCAACCTTAGATTTATGTCGGTTTGGGTAGCAACCTTAGATTTATGTCGGTTTGGGTAGCAACCTTAGATTTACGTCGGTTTGGGTAGCAACCTTAGATTTATGTCGGTTTGGGTAGCAACCCTAGATTTATGTCGGTTTGGGTAGCAACCCTAGATTTATGTCGGTTTGGGTAGCAACCCTAGATTTATGTCGGTTTGGGTAGCAACCTTAGATTTATGTCGGTTTGGGTAGCAACCTTAGATTTATGTCTGTTTGGGTAGCAACCTTAGATTTATGTCGGTTTGGGTAGCAACCTTAGATTTACGTCGGTTTGGGTAGCAACCTTAGATTTATGTCGGTTTGGGTAGCAACCTTAGATTTATGTCGGTTTGGGTAGCAACCTTAGATTTATGTCGGTTTGGGTAGCAACCTTAGATTTATGTCGGTTTGAGTAGCAACCTTAGATTTATGTCGGTTTGGGTAGCAACCTTAGATTTATGTCGGTTCGGGTAGCAACCCTAGATTTATGTCGGTTTGGGTAGCAACCTAGATTTATGTCGGTTTGGGTAGCAACCTTAGATTTATGTCGGTTTGGGTAGCAACCCTAGATTTATGTCGGTTTGGGTAGCAACCTTTTTGGGTAGATTTATGTCGGTTTGGGTAGCAACCTTAGATTTATGTCGGTTTGGGTAGCAACCTTAGATTTATGTCGGTTTGGGTAGCAACCTTAGATTTATGTCGGTTTGGGTAGCAACCTTAGATTTATGTCGGTTTGGGTAGCAACCTTAGATTTATGTCGGTTTGGGTAGCAACCTTAGATTTATGTCGGTTTGGGTAGCAACCTTAGATTTATGTCGGTTTGGGTAGCAACCTAGATTTATGTCGGTTTGGTAGCAACCTTAGATTTATGTCGGTTTGGGTAGCAACCTTAGATTTATGTCGGTTTGGGTAGCAACCTTAGATTTATGTCGGTTTGGGTAGCAACCTTAGATTTATGTCGGTTTGGGTAGCAACCTTAGATTTATGTCGGTTTGGGTAGCAACCTTAGATTTATGTCGGTTTGGGTAGCAACCTTAGATTTATGTCGGTTTGGGTAGCAACCTTAGATTTATGTCGGTTTGGGTAGCAACCTTAGATTTATGTCGGTTTGGGTAGCAACCTTAGATTTATGTCGGTTTGGGTAGCAACCTTAGATTTATGTCGGTTTGAGTAGCAACCTTAGATTTATGTCGGTTTGGGTAGCAACCTTAGATTTATGTCGGTTTGGGTAGCAACCTTAGATTTATGTCGGTTTGGGTAGCAACCTTAGATTTATGTCGGTTTGGGTAGCAACCTTAGATTTATGTCGGTTTGGGTAGCAACCTTAGATTTACGTCGGTTTGGGTAGCAACCTTAGATTTATGTCGGTTTGGTAGCAACCTTAGATTTATGTCGGTTTGGGTAGCAACCTTAGATTTATGTCGGTTTGGGTAGCAACCTTAGATTTATGTCGGTTTGGGTAGCAACCTTAGATTTATGTCGGTTTGGGTAGCAACCTTAGATTTATGTCGGTTTTGGGTAGCAACCTTAGATTTATGTCGGTTTGGGTAGCAACCTTAGATTTATGTCGGTTTGGGTAGCAACCTTAGATTTATGTCGGTTTGGGTAGCAACCTTAGATTTATGTCGGTTTGGGTAGCAACCTTAGATTTATGTCGGTTTGGGTAGCAACCTTAGATTTATGTCGGTTTGGGTTAGAT
>NW_026290926.1:22500-30000 GCF_023373465.1 Oncorhynchus keta | reverse complement strand
TATGAGTAATGGCAGGGCACAACATCAAAGGGAGTCATGTGTCTCCTTGTGTATACTGAAACAAGTGTGGAGTACAGAGGAGAGGTGTGGTATTATATATCTGTATGGTGTAGTATTATATATCTGTATGGTGTAGTATTATATATCTGTATGGTGTAGTATTATATATCTGTATGGTGTAGTATTATATATCTGTATGGTGTATTATTATATATGGTGTGGTATTATATATCTGCATGGTGTAGTATTATATATGTGTATGGTGTAGTATTATATATCTGTACGGTGTAGTATTATATATCTGTATGGTGTAGCATTTTATATCTGTATGGTGTAGTATTATATATCTGTATGGTGTAGTATTATATATTAGCAGCAGTGTAAACTGCAGTGATTAGCAGCAGTCTAAACTGCAGTGATTAGCAGTGATTAGCAGCAGTCTAAACTGCAGTGATTAGCAGCAGTGTAAACTGCAGTGATTAGCAGCAGTCTAAACTGCAGTGATTAGCAGCAGTCTAAACTGCAGTGATTAGCAGTGATTAGCAGCAGTGTAAACTGCAGTGATTAGCAGCAGTCTAAACTGCAGTGATTAGCAGTGATTAGCAGCAGTCTAAACTGCAGTGATTAGCAGCAGTGTAAACTTCAGTGATTAGCAGCAAAGTAAACTGCAGTGATTAGCAGCAGTCTAAACTGCAGTGATTAGCAGTGATTATCAGCAGTCTAAACTGCAGTGATTATCAGCAGTCTAAACTGCAGTGATTAGCAGCAGTGTAAACTGCAGTGATTAGCAACAGTCTAAACTGCAGTGATTAGCAGTGATTAGCAGCAGTCTAAACTGCAGTGATTAGCAGCAGTCTAAACTGCAGTGATTAGCAGCAGTCTAAACTGCAGTGATTAGCAGCAGTCTAAACTGCAGTGATTAGCAGCAGTCTAAACTGCAGTGATTAGCAGTGATTAGCAGCAGTCTAAACTGCAGTGATTAGCAGCAGTCTAAACTGCAGTGATTAGCAGCAGTCTAAACTGCAGTGATTAGCAGCAGTCTAAACTGCAGTGATTAGCAGCAGTCTAAACTGCAGTGATTAGCAGCAGTCTAAACTGCAGTGATTAGCAGCAGTCTAAACTGCAGTGATTAGCAGCAGTCTAAACTGCAGTGATTAGCAGCAGTCTAAACTGCAGTGATTAGCAGCAGTCTAAACTGCAGTGATTAGCAGCAGTCTAAACTGCAGTGATTAGCAGCAGTGTAAACTGCAGTGATTAGCAGCAGTCTAAACTGCAGTGATTAGCAGCAGTCTAAACTGCAGTGATTAGCAGCAGTCTAAACTGCAGTGATTAGCAGCAGTCTAAACTGCAGTGATTAGCAGCAGTCTAAACTGCAGTGATTAGCAGCAGTCTAAACTGCAGTGATTAGCAGTGATTAGCAGCAGTCTAAACTGCAGTGATTAGCAGCAGTCTAAACTGCAGTGATTAGCAGCAGTCTAAACTGCAGTGATTAGCAGCAGTCTAAACTGCAGTGATTAGCAGCAGTCTAAACTGCAGTGATTAGCAGCAGTGTAAACTGCAGTGATTAGCAGCAGTCTAAACTGCAGTGATTAGCAGCAGTCTAAACTGCAGTGATTAGCAGCAGTCTAAACTGCAGTGATTAGCAGCAGTCTAAACTGCAGTGATTAGCAGCAGTCTAAACTGCAGTGATTAGCAGCAGTCTAAACTGCAGTGATTAGCAGCAGTCTAAACTGCAGTGATTAGCAGCAGTCTAAACTGCAGTGATTAGCAGCAGTCTAAACTGCAGTGATTAGCAGTGATTAGCAGCAGTCTAAACTGCAGTGATTAGCAGCAGTCTAAACTGCAGTGATTAGCAGCAGTATAAACTGCAGTGTTTAGCAGCAGTCTAAACTGCAGTGATTAGCAGTGATTAGCAGCAGTCTAAACTGCAGTGATTAGCAGCAGTCTAAACTGCAGTGATAAGCTGCAGTCTAAACTGCAGTGATTAGCAGCAGTCTAAACTGCAGTGATTAGCAGCAGTCTGCTCTAAAACATGTTTCTGGTCTGTTGCTAGGGACAATGTGTTGTGGGGGGGTGTGTGTTCAGGACATAGTGTCCGGCGGTAGGGGGTTAGGGGGTAGGGGTTAGGCGGTAGGGGTCAGGCAGTAGGGGGTAGGTGGTATGGGGTAGTGGGTTAGTGGGTAGGGGGTAGGGTTAGGTGGTAGGGGGTAGGGGGTATGTGGTAAGAGGTAGGCGGTAGGGGTTAGGGGTTAGGCGGTAGGGGTCAGGCAGTAGGGGGTAGGTGGTATGGGGTAGGCGGTAGGGAGTAGGCGGTAGGGAGTAGGCGGTAGGGGTTAGGTGGTAGGGGGTAGACGGTAGGGGTAGGGGGTTAGGTGGTAGGGGGTAGACGGTAGGGGGTAGCGGGTAGGGGTTAGTGGGCAGGGGGTAGGGGTTAGGGGGCAGTAGGGGTTAGGGGGTAGGCAGTAGGAGCTAGGGGGTAGACGGTCGGGGGTAGGGGTAGGGGGTAGACGGTAGGGGGTAGCGGGTAGGGGTTAGGGGGTAGGGGTTAGGGGGTAGGCAGTAGGGGGTAGGGGGTAGGGGTTAGGCGGTATGGGGTTGGCGGTAAGGGGTAGGGGAGTAGGTGGTAGGGGGTAGATGGTAGGGGGTAGACGGTAGGGGTAGGCAGTAAGGTGTAGGGGGTAGGCAGTAGGGGTTAGGGGGTAGGCGGTAGGGGGTAGAGGGTAGACGGTAGGGGGTAGGGGTTAGTGGGTAGGAGATGGACGGTAGGGGGTAGGTTAGGGTGTAGGAGGTAGACGGTAGGGGGTAGAGGGTAGACGGTAGGGGTTAGTGGCTAGGGGGTAGGGGGTAGTGGTTAGGGTGTAGGAGGTAGACGGTAGGGGGTAGACGGTAGGGGGTAGGCGGTAGGGGCTAGGGGGTAGGGGTGGACGGTAGGGGGTAGGCAGTAGGGGGTAGGGGTTAGTTGGTTGGGGGTAGGCAGTAGGGGGTGGACGGTAGGGGGTAGGCGGTAGGCAGTAGGGGGTAGACGGTAGGGGTAGACGGTAGGAGGTAGACGGTAGGAGGTAGACGGTAGGGGGTAGGCAGTAGGGGGTAGACGGTAGGGGGTAGACGGTAGGAGGTAGACGGTAGGAGGTAGACGGTAGGCGGTAGGCAGTAGGGGGTAGACGGTAGGGGGTAGACGGTAGGAGGTAGACGGTAGGAGGTAGACGGTAGGGGGTAGACGGTAGGAGGTAGACGGTAGGGGGTAGACGGTAGGGGGTAGACGGTAGGGGGTAGGCGGTAGGAGGTAGACGGTAGGGGGTAGACGGTAGGGGGTAGACGGTAGGGGGTAGACGGTAGGGGGTAGACGGTAGGGGGTAGACGGTAGGAGGTAGACGGTAGGGGGTAGACGGTAGGGGGTAGACGGTAGGGGGTAGACGGTAGGAGGTAGACGGTAGGGGGTAGGCGGTAGGGGGTAGACGGTAGGGGGTAGACGGTAGGGGGTAGACGGTAGGGGGTAGACGGTAGACGGTAGGGGGTAGACGGTAGGCGGTAGGCAGTAGGGGGTAGACGGTAGGGGGTAAACGGTAGGGGGTAGACGGTAGGGGGTAGACGGTAGGGGGTAGACGGTCGGTGTATTATGTTGTGTCCTGTAGGTGTATATCTCTATTTCCATGCTCTATGTTCTACACTGTTCTCTGTGTATGTAGCTGTGTTTCTGCCCTGTGTGTGTGTTTGTGTACGTACATGTGTGTGTGTGTATTTGTGTGTGTGTGTAGCTCTCTGTGTATTTGTGTGTAGCTGTGTGTGTGTAGCTGTGTGTGTATTTGTGTGTGTGTAGCTGTGTGTGTATTTGTGTGTGTGTAGCTGTGTGTGTGTAGCTCTCTGTGTATTTGTGTGTGTGTGTAGCTCTCTGTGTATTTGTGTGTGTGTGTAGCTGTGTGTGTGTGTGTAGCTCTCTGTGTATTTGTGTGTGTGTGTAGCTCTCTGTGTATTTGTGTGTGTGTGTCGCTCTCTGTGTATTTGTGTGTAGCTGTGTGTGTTTAGCTGTGTGTGTTTAGCTGTGTGTATTTGTGTGTGTGTGTATGTGTGTGTAGCTGTGTGTGTAGCTCTCTGTGTATTTGTGTGTGTGTGTAGCTCTCTGTGTATTTGTGTGTGTGTGTAGCTCTCTGTGTATTTGTGTGTAGCTGTGTGTGTTTAGCTGTGTGTGTTTAGCTGTGTGTATTTGTGTGTGTGTGTATGTGTGTGTAGCTGTGTGTGTAGCTCTCTGTGTATTTGTGTGTGTGTGTAGCTCTCTGTGTTTTTGTGTGTGTGTGTAGCTCTCTGTGTATTTGTGTGTGTGTGTAGCTGTGTGTGTAGCTGTGTGTGTAGCTCTCTGTGTATTTGTGTGTTTAGCTGTGTGTTTAGCTGTGTGTTTAGCTCTCTGTGTATTTGTGTGTGTGTGTAGCTCTCTGTGTATTTGTGTGTGTGTGTAGCTCTCTGTGTATTTGTGTGTGTGTGTGTAGCTCTCTGTGTATTTGTGTGTGTGTGTAGCTCTCTGTGTATTTGTGTGCTTGCAACTCTCTGACGCTCCCGGAATGCTGATGTGTCACACTGCTGCAGTGTCCCACTTATTCAACTAACCTCTCCTCTCCTCTCCTTCCTCTCTCCGTTCATCCCTCCCTCCCTCCCTCCCTCCCTCTCATTCCCTTTCATCTCTCCCTCCCCGCTCCCTCGCTCCCCCAGTCTCCACATCTACTTTCATCCTTCCCTTCCCTGCCCTCTCTCTCTCCCTCCGTCTCCGATCCCCTTCTCCCCATACTCTCATCACCACCTCTCCATTTCTTACTTTATACCTCTCTGTCTCTCTCTCTCTCTCTCTCTCTCTCTCTCTCTCTCTCTCTCTCTGTCTCTCTGTCTCTCTCTCTCTCTCTCTCTGTCTCTCTCTCTCTCTCTCTCTCTCTCTCTCTCTCTGTCTCTCTCTCTCTGTCTGTCTCTCTCTGTCTCTCTCTGTCTCTCTCTGTCTCTCTCTCTCTATCTCTGTCTCTCTCTCTGTCTCTTTCTCTCTCTCTGTCTCTTGTCTTATCCAGAGCAACTAGGGTTTAAGAGCCTTGCTTCAAGAGCACATCGACAGAGTTTTCACCTAGTCTTCTTGGGGGATTCGATCCGGCGACCTTTAACCTTTCGGGTTACGTTATTTTCTTTTCTATTTTTCTTTTTTTCTTCTCTCCAAAATTTTTTGATTACGACCTTGGGGTAGGGGTTACGACCTTTTCTCATCGCTGGACCTACTCAATGTGTCAGAGGAAATACGGTTCAATGTTTGGTTCATGGTGGTGTTGAATAAAGGTGTGTTTGGTTCATGGTGTTGAATAAAGGTGTGTTTGGTTCATGGTGTTGAATAAAGGTGTGTTTGGTTCATGGTGTTGAATAAAGGTGTGTTTGGTTCATGGTGTTGAATAAAGGTGTGTTTGGTTCATGGTGTTGAATAAAGGTGTGTTTGGTTCATGGTGATGAATAAAGGTGTGTTTGGTTCATGGTGTTGAATAAAGGTGTGTTTGGTTCATGGTGTTGAATAAAGGTGTGTTTGGTTCATGGTGGTGTTTAATAAAGGTGTGTTTGGTTCATGGTGTTGAATAAAGGTGTGTTTGGTTCATGGTGGTGATGAATAAAGGTGTGATTGGTTCATGGTGGTGTTGAATAAAGGTGTGATTGGTTCATGGTGGTGAATAAAGGTGTGTTTGGTTCATGGTAGTGTTGAATAATGGTGTGTTTGGTTCATGGTGTTGAATAAAGGTGTGTTTGGTTCATGGTGTTGAATTAAGGTGTGTTTGGTTCATGGTGTTGAATAAAGGTGTGTTTGGTTCATGGTGTTGAATAAAGGTGTGTTTGGTTCATGGTGATGAATAAAGGTGTGTTTGGTTCATGGTGTTGAATTAAGGTGTGTTTGGTTCATGGTGTTGAATAAAGGTGTGTTTGGTTCATGGTGTTGAATAAAGGTGTGTTTGGTTCATGGTGGTGGTGAATAAAGGTGTGTTTGGTTCATGGTGTTGAATAAAGGTGTGTTTGGTTCATGGTGTTGAATAAAGGTGTGTTTGGTTCATGGTGGTGTTGAATAAAGGTGTGATTGGTTCATGGTGGTGAATAAAGGTGTGTTTGGTTCATGGTGGTGTTGAATAATGGTGTGTTTGGTTCATGGTGTTGAATAAAGGTGTGTTTGGTTCATGGTGTTGTTGAATAAAGGTGTGTTTGGTTCATGGTGTTGAATAAAGGTGTGTTTGGTTCATGGTGGTGTTGAATAAAGGTGTGTTTGGTTCATGGTGTTGAATAAAGGTGTGTTTGGTTCATGGTGGTGTTGAATAAAGGTGTGTTTGGTTCATGGTGTTGAATAAAGGTGTGTTTGGTTCATGGTGGTGTTGAATAAAGGTGTGTTTGGTTCATGGTGTTGAATAAAGGTGTGTTTGGTTCATGGTGGTGAATAAAGGTGTGTTTGGTTCATGGTGGTGTTGAATAAAGGTGTGTTTGGTTCATGGTGTTGAATAAAGGTGTGTTTGGTTCATGGTGGTGTTGAATAAAGGTGTGTTTGGTTCATGGTGTTGAATAAAGGTGTGTTTGGTTCATGGTGGTGTTGAATAAAGGTGTGTTTGGTTCATGGTGGTGAATAAAGGTGTGTTTGGTTCATGGTGGTGTTGAATAAAGGTGTGATTGGTTCATGGTGTTGTTGAATAAAGGTGTGTTTGGTTCATGGTGGTGAATTAAGGTGTGTTTGGTTCATGGTGGTGAATAAAGGTGTGTTTGGTTCATGGTGGTGTTGAATAATGGTGTGTTTGGTTCATGGTGGTGAATAAAGGTGTGTTTGGTTCATGGTGATGAATTAAGGTGTGTTTGGTTCATGGTGTAGAATAAAGGTGTGTTTGGTTCATGGTGGTGAATAAAGGTGTGTTTGGTTCATGGTGTAGAATAAAGGTGTGATTGGTTCATAGTGTTGTTGAATAAAGGTGTGTTTGGTTCATGGTGTTGAATTAAGGTGTGTTTGGTTCATGGTGGTGTTGAATAAAGGTGTGTTTGGTTCATGGTGTTGAATAAAGGTGTGTTTGGTTCATGGTGGTGTTGAATAAAGGTGTGTTTGGTTCATGGTGGTGATGAATAGTGTGTTTGGTTCATGGTGTTGAATAAAGGTGTGTTTGGTTCATGGTGGTGTTGAATAAAGGTGTGTTTGGTTCATGGTGGTGAATAAAGGTGTGTTTGGTTCATGGTGTTGAATAAAGGTGTGTTTGGTTCATGGTGTTGAATAAAGGTGTGTTTGGTTCATGGTGTTAAATAAAGGTGTGTTTGGTTCATGGTGGTGAATAAAGGTGTGTTTGGTTCATGGTGTTGAATAAAGGTGTGTTTGGTTCATGGTGTTGAATAAAGGTGTGATTGGTTCATGGTGTTGAATAAAGGTGTGTTTGGTTCATGGTGTTGAATAAAGGTGTGTTTGGTTCATGGTGTTGAATAAAGGTGTGATTGGTTCATAGTGTTGTTGAATAAAGGTGTGTTTGGTTC
>NW_026290926.1:0-17500 GCF_023373465.1 Oncorhynchus keta | reverse complement strand
TAAATGTTGGAATAGGACCCAGAAATACATTCTTTAAAAGTATATATTTAATAAATAAATTCTCATGAATGAAAGTAAACTAATAATTGCATGGGGCATCGATACCATTCACGACAGAATACCACTATTTATACACTGGGTGGTTCGAGCCCTGAATGCTGATTGGCTGAAAGCTGTGTTATATCAGACGGTATACCACGGGTATAACAAAACATATATATATATTTTTTTTTACTGCTATAATTACGTTGGTAAGCAGTTTATAATAGCAGTAAGGCACCTCAGGAGGTGTGTGGTATATGGGCCAATATACCACGGTAAAGGGTTGTAATCCAGGCACTCCGCGTTGCGTCGTGCCTAAGAACAGCCCTTAGCCGTGGAATATTGGCCATATACCACACCTCCTTGGGCCTTAATGCTTAAATATACCACAGACTGTCTCTAACTGGTAATATAGACTGTGTTGTAGGTCTATAAACCCCTATATAGACTGTTGTCTGTCTATAAACCCCTATATAGACTGTGTTGTAGGTCTATAAACCCCTATATAGACTGTGTTGTAGGTCTATAAACCACTATATAGACTGTGTTGTAGGTCTATAAACCCCTATATAGACTGTGTTGTAGGTCTATAAACCACTATATAGACTGTGTTGTAGGTCTATAAACCCCTATATAGACTGTGTTGTAGGTCTATAAACCCCTATATAGACTGTGTTGTCTCTCTATAAACCCCTATATAGACTGTGTTGTCTGTCTATAAACCCCTATATAGACTGTGTTGTAGGTCTATAAACCCTATATAGACTGTGTTGTAGGTCTATAAACCCCTATATAGACTGTGTTGTCTGTCTATAAACCCCTATATAGACTGTGTTGTAGGTCTATAAACCCCTAAATAGACTGTGTTGTAGGTCTATAAACCCTATATAGACTGTGTTGTCTGTCTATAAACCCCTATATAGACTGTGTTGTAGGTCTATAAACCCCTATATAGACTGTGTTGTAGGTCTATAAACCCCTATATAGACTGTGTTGTAGGTCTATAAACCCCTATATAGACTGTGTTGTAGGTCTATAAACCCCTATATAGACTGTGTTGTAGGTCTATAAACCACTATATAGACTGTTGTCTGTCTATAAACCCCTATATAGACTGTGTTGTAGGTCTATAAACCCCTATATAGACTGTGTTGTAGGTCTATAAACCCCTATATAGACTGTGTTGTAGGTCTATAAACCCTATATAGACTGTTGTCTGTCTATAAACCCCTATATAGACTGTGTTGTAGGTCTATAAACCCCTATATAGACTGTGTCGTAGGTCTATAAACCCCTATATAGACTGTGTTGTAGGTCTATAAACCCCTATATAGACTGTGTTGTAGGTCTATAAACCACTATATAGACTGTGTTGTAGGTCTATAAACCCCTATATAGACTGTGTTGTAGGTCTATAAACCACTATATAGACTGTTGTCTGTCTATAAACCCCTATATAGACTGTGTTGTAGGTCTATAAACCCCTATATAGACTGTGTTGTAGGTCTATAAACCCCTATATAGACTGTGTTGTAGGTCTATAAACCCTATATAGACTGTTGTCTGTCTATAAACCCCTATATAGACTGTGTTGTAGGTCTATAAACCCCTATATAGACTGTGTCGTAGGTCTATAAACCCCTATATAGACTGTGTTGTAGGTCTATAAACCCCTATATAGACTGTGTTGTCTGTCTATAAACCCCTATATAGACTGTGTTGTAGGTCTATAAACCCCTATATAGACTGTGTTGTAGGTCTATAAACCCCTATATAGACTGTGTCGTAGGTCTATAAACCCCTATATAGACTGTGTAGTAGTCTATAAACCCCTATATAGACTGTGTTGTAGGTCTATAAACCCCTATATAGACTGTGTTGTAGGTCTATAAACCCCTATATAGACTGTGTTGTAGGTCTATAAACCCTATATAGACTGTGTTGTCTGTCTATAAACCCCTATATAGACTGTGTTGTAGGTCTATAAACCCTATATAGACTATAAACCCCTATATAGACTGTGTTGTAGGTCTATAAACCCCTATATAGACTGTGTTGTAGGTCTATAAACCCCTATATAGACTGTGTTGTAGGTCTATAAACCCCTATATAGACTGTGTTGTAGGTCTATAAACCCCTATATAGACTGTGTGTCTGTCTATAAACCCCTATATAGACTGTGTTGTAGGTCTATAAACCCCTATATAGACTGTGTTGTCTGTCTATAAACCACTAATAGACTGTGTTGTAGGTCTATAAACCCCTATATAGACTGTGTTGTAGGTCTATAAACCCCTATATAGACTGTGTTGTCTGTCTATAAACCACTATATAGACTGTGTTGTAGGTCTATAAACCCCTATATAGACTGTGTTGTAGGTCTATAAACCCCTATATAGACTGTGTTGTAGGTCTATAAACCCCTATATAGACTGTGTTGTAGGTCTATAAACCCCTATATAGACTGTGTTGTCTGTCTATAAACCCCTATATAGACTGTGTTGTAGGTCTATAAACCCCTATATAGACTGTGTTGTAGGTCTATAAACCCCTATATAGACTGTTGTCTGTCTATAAACCCCTATATAGACTGTGTTGTCTGTCTATAAACCCCTATATAGACTGTGTTGTAGGTCTATAAACCCCTATATAGACTGTGTTGTAGGTCTATAAACCCCTATATAGACTGTGTTGTAGGTCTATAAACCCCTATATAGACTGTGTTGTAGGTCTATAAACCCCTATATAGACTGTGTTGTAGGTCTATAAACCCCTATATAGACTGTGTTGTAGGTCTATAAACCCCTATATAGACTGTGTTGTCTGTCTATAAACCCCTATATAGACTGTGTTGTAGGTCTATAAACCCCTATATAGACTGTGTTGTAGGTCTATAAACCCCTATATAGACTGTGTTGTAGGTCTATAAACCCCTATATAGACTGTGTTGTAGGTCTATAAACCCCTATATAGACTGTGTTGTAGGTCTATAAACCCCTATATAGACTGTGTTGTAGGTCTATAAACCCCTATATAGACTGTGTTGTCTGTCTATAAACCCCTATATAGACTGTGTTGTAGGTCTATAAACCCCTATATAGACTGTGTTGTAGGTCTATAAACCCCTATATAGACTGTGTTGTAGGTCTATAAACCCCTATATAGACTGTGTTGTCTCTCTATAAACCCCTATATAGACTGTGTTGTAGGTCTATAAACCCCTATATAGACTGTGTTGTAGGTCTATAAACCCCTATATAGACTGTGTTGTAGGTCTATAAACCCCTATATAGACTGTGTTGTAGGTCTATAAACCCCTATATAGACTGTGTTGTAGGTCTATAAACCCCTATATAGACTGTGTTGTAGGTCTATAAACCCCTATATAGACTGTGTTGTAGGTCTATAAACCCCTATATAGACTGTGTTGTAGGTCTATAAACCCCTATATAGACTGTGTTGTAGGTCTATAAACCCCTATATAGACTGTGTTGTAGGTCTATAAACCCCTATATAGACTGTGTTGTAGGTCTATAAACCCCTATATAGACTGTGTTGTAGGTCTATAAACCCCTATATAGACTGTGTTGTAGGTCTATAAACCCTATATAGACTGTGTTGTAGGTCTATAAACCCCTATATAGACTGTGTTGTAGGTCTATAAACCCTATATAGACTGTGTTGTCTGTCTATAAACCCCTATATAGACTGTGTTGTAGGTCTATAAACCCCTATATAGACTGTTGTCTGTCTATAAACCCCTATATAGACTGTGTTGTAGGTCTATAAACCCTATATAGACTGTGTTGTAGGTCTATAAACCACTATATAGACTGTTGTCTGTCTATAAACCCCTATATAGACTGTGTTGTAGGTCTATAAACCCCTATATAGACTGTGTTGTAGGTCTATAAACCCTATATAGACTGTTGTCTGTCTATAAACCCTATAGACTGTGTTGTAGGTCTATAAACCCCTATATAGACTGTGTTGTAGGTCTATAAACCCCTATATAGACTGTCTTGTCTGTCTATAAACCCCTGTATAGACTGTGTTGTAGGTCTATAAACCCCTATATAGACCTATATAGACTGTGTTGTAGGTCTATAAACCCCTATATAGACTGTGTTGTAGGTCTATAAACCCCTATATAGACTGTGTTGTAGGTCTATAAACCCCTATATAGACTGTGTTGTAGGTCTATAAACACCTATATAGACTGTGTTGTAGGTCTATAAACCCCTCTATAAACCCCTAGACTGTGTTGTAGGTCTATAAACCCCTATATAGACTGTGTTGTCTGTCTATAAACCCCTATATAGACTGTGTTGTAGGTCTATAAACCCCTATATAGACTGTGTTGTAGGTCTATAAACCCCTATATAGACTGTGTCGTAGGTCTATAAACCCCTATATAGACTGTGTTGTAGGTCTATAAACCCCTATATAGACTGTGTTGTAGGTCTATAAACCCCTATATAGACTGTGTTGTAGGTCTATAAACCCCTATATAGACTGTGTTGTAGGTCTATAAACCCCTATATAGACTGTGTTGTAGGTCTATAAACCACTATATAGACTGTGTTGTAGGTCTATAAACCCCTATATAGACTGTGTTGTAGGTCTATAAACCCCTATATAGACTGTGTTGTAGGTCTATAAACCCCTATATAGACTGTGTTGTAGGTCTATAAACCCCTATATAGACTGTGTTGTAGGTCTATAAACCCCTATATAGACTGTGTTGTAGGTCTATAAACCCCTATATAGACTGTGTTGTAGGTCTATAAACCCCTATATAGACTGTGTTGTAGGTCTATAAACCCCTATATAGACTGTGTTGTAGGTCTATAAACCCCTATATAGACTGTGTTGTCTGTCTATAAACCCCTATATAGACTGTGTTGTAGGTCTATAAACCCCTATATAGACTGTGTTGTAGGTCTATAAACCCCTATATAGACTGTGTTGTAGGTCTATAAACCCCTATATAGACTGTTGTCTGTCTATAAACCCCTATATAGACTGTGTTGTAGGTCTATAAACCCCTATATAGACTGTGTTGTAGGTCTATAAACCCCTATATAGACTGTGTTGTAGGTCTATAAACCCCTATATAGACTGTGTTGTAGGTCTATAAACCCCTATATAGACTGTGTTGTAGGTCTATAAACCCCTATATAGACTGTGTTGTCTGTCTATAAACCCCTATATAGACTGTGTTGTCTGTCTATAAACCCCTATATAGACTGTGTTGTAGGTCTATAAACCCCTATATAGACTGTGTTGTAGGTCTATAAACCCCTATATAGACTGTGTTGTAGGTCTATAAACCCTATATAGACTGTGTTGTAGGTCTATAAACCACTATATAGACTGTGTTGTAGGTCTATAAACCCCTATATAGACTATAAACCCCTATATAGACTGTAGGTCTATAAACCACTATATAGACTGTGTTGTAGGTCTATAAACCCCTATATAGACTGTGTTGTAGGTCTATAAACCCCTATATAGACTGTGTTGTAGGTCTATAAACCCCTATATAGACTGTGTTGTAGGTCTATAAACCACTATATAGACTGTGTTGTAGGTCTATAAACCACTATATAGACTGTGTTGTAGGTCTATAAACCCCTATATAGACTGTGTTGTAGGTCTATAAACCCCTATATAGACTGTGTTGTAGGTCTATAAACCCCTATATAGACTGTGTTGTAGGTCTATAAACCCCTATATAGACTGTGTTGTAGGTCTATAAACCCCTATATAGACTGTGTTGTCTGTCTATAAACCCCTATATAGACTGTGTTGTCTGTCTATAAACCCCTATATAGACTGTGTTGTCTGTCTATAAACCCCTATATAGACTGTGTTGTAGGTCTATAAACCACTATATAGACTGTGTTGTAGGTCTATAAACCCCTATATAGACTGTGTTGTAGGTCTATAAACCACTATATAGACTGTGTTGTAGGTCTATAAACCACTATATAGACTGTGTTGTAGGTCTATAAACCACTATATAGACTGTGTTTGTAGGTCTATAAACCACTATATAGACTGTGTTGTAGGTCTATAAACCACTATATAGACTGTGTTGTAGGTCTATAAACCCCTATATAGACTGTGTTGTAGGTCTATAAACCACTATATAGACTGTTGTCTGTCTATAAACCCCTATATAGACTGTGTTGTAGGTCTATAAACCCCTATATAGACTGTGTTGTAGGTCTATAAACCACTATATAGACTGTTGTCTGTCTATAAACCCCTATATAGACTGTGTTGTAGGTCTATTAACCCCTATATAGACTGTGTTGTAGGTCTATAAACCCCTATATAGACTGTGTTGTCTGTCTATAAACCCCTATATAGACTGTGTTGTAGGTCTATAAACCCCTATATAGACTGTGTTGTAGGTCTATAAACCCCTATATAGACTGTGTTGTCTGTCTATAAACCCCTTTATAGACTGTGTTGTAGGTCTATAAACCCCTATATAGACTGTGTTGTAGGTCTATAAACCCCTATATAGACTGTGTTGTAGGTCTATAAACCCCTATATAGACTGTGTTGTAGGTCTATAAACCCCTATATAGACTGTTGTCTGTCTATAAACCCCTATATAGACTGTGTTGTAGGTCTATAAACCCCTATATAGACTGTGTTGTAGGTCTATAAACCACTATATAGACTGTGTTGTAGGTCTATAAACCCCTATATAGACTGTGTTGTAGGTCTATAAACCCTATATAGACTGTGTTGTAGGTCTATAAACCCCTATATAGACTGTGTTGTAGGTCTATAAACCCTATATAGACTGTGTTGTAGGTCTATAAACCCCTATATAGACTGTGTTGTAGGTCTATAAACCCCTATATAGACTGTGTTGTAGGTCTATAAACCCCTATATAGACTGTGTCGTAGGTCTATAAACCCCTATATAGACTGTGTTGTAGGTCTATAAACCCCTATATAGACTGTGTTGTAGGTCTATAAACCCCTATATAGACTGTGTTGTAGGTCTATAAACCCTATATAGACTGTGTTGTAGGTCTATAAACCCCTATATAGACTGTGTTGTCTGTCTATAAACCCCTATATAGACTGTGTTGTCTGTCTATAAACCCCTATATAGACTGTGTTGTAGGAACTAGTTAGGTCATCTCTATCTGGTAATATAGACTGTGTTGTATTAACTAGTTAGGTCATCTCTAACTGGTAATATAGACTGTGTTGTATTAACTATTTAGGTCATCTCTAACTGGTAATATAGACTGTGTTGTATGAACTAGTTAGGTCATCTCTAACTGGTAATATAGACTGTGTTGTATTAACTAGTTAGGTCATCTCTAACTGGTAATATAGACTGTGTTGTAGGAACTAGTTAGGCATCTCTAACTGGTAATATAGACTGTGTTGTAGGAACTAGTTAGGTCATCTCTAACTGGTAATATAGACTGTGTTGTATTAACTAGTTAGGTCATCTCTAACTGGTAATATAGACTGTGTTGTATTAACTAGTTAGGTCATCTCTAACTGGTAATATAGACTGTGTTGTAGGAACTAGTTAGGGCATCTCTAACTGGTAATATAGACTGTGTTGTAGGAACTAGTTAGGTCATCTCTATCTGGTAATATAGACTGTGTTGTATTAACTAGTTAGGTCATCTCTAACTGGTAATATAGACTGTGTTGTATGAACTAGTTAGGTCATCTCTAACTGGTAATATAGTCTGTGTTGTATGACCTAGTTAGGTCATCTCTAACTGGTAATATAGACTGTGTTGTATTAACTAGTTAGGTCATCTCTAACTGGTAATATAGACTGTGTTGTAGGAACTAGTTAGGTCATCTCTAACTGGTAATATAGACTGTGTTGTAGGAACTAGTTAGGTCATCTCTAACTGGTAATATAGACTGTGTTGTATTAACTAGTTAGGTCATCTCTAACTGGTAATATAGACTGTGTTGTAGGAACTAGTTAGGTCATCTCTAACTGGTAATATAGACTGTGTTGTAGGAACTAGTTAGGTCATCTCTATCTGGTAATATAGACTGTGTTGTATTAACTAGTTAGGTCATCTCTAACTGGTAATATAGACTGTGTTGTAGGAACTAGTTAGGTCATCTCTAACTGGTAATATAGACTGTGTTGTAGGAACTAGTTAGGTCATCTCTAACTGGTAATATAGACTGTGTTGTATTAACTAGTTAGGTCATCTCTAACTGGTAATATAGACTGTGTTGTAGGAACTAGTTAGGTCATCTCTAACTGGTAATATAGACTGTGTTGTAGGAACTAGTTAGGTCATCTCTAACTGGTAATATAGACTGTGTTGTATTAACTATTTAGGTCATCTCTAACTGGTAATATAGACTGTGTTGTAGGAACTAGTTAGGTCATCTCTAACTGGTAATATAGACTGTGTTGTAGGAACTAGTTAGGTCATCTCTAACTGGTAATATAGACTGTGTTGTATTAACTATTTAGGTCATCTCTAACTGGTAATATAGACTGTGTTGTAGGAACTAGTTAGGTCATCTCTAACTGGTAATATAGACTGTGTTGTAGGAACTAGTTAGGTCATCTCTAACTGGTAATATAGACTGTGTTGTATTAACTATTTAGGTCATCTCTAACTGGTAATATAGACTGTGTTGTATGAACTAGTTAGGTCATCTCTAACTGGTAATATAGACTGTGTTGTAGGAACTAGTTAGGTCATCTCTATCTGGTAATATAGACTGTGTTGTATTAACTAGTTAGGTCATCTCTAACTGGTAATATAGACTGTGTTGTATTAACTAGTTAGGTCATCTCTAACTGGTAATATAGACTGTGTTGTAGGAACTAGTTAGGTCATCTCTAACTGGTAATATAGACTGTGTTGTAGGAACTAGTTAGGTCATCTCTAACTGGTAATATAGACTGTGTTGTAGGAACTAGTTAGGTCATCTCTAACTGGTAATATAGACTGTGTTGTAGGAACTAGTTAGGTCATCTCTAACTGGTAATATAGACTGTGTTGTAGGAACTAGTTAGGTCATCTCTAACTGGTAATATAGTCTGTGTTGTATTAACTAGTTAGGTCATCTCTAACTGGTAATATAGACTGTGTTGTAGGAACTAGTTAGGTCATCTCTAACTGGTAATATAGTCTGTGTTGTATTAACTAGTTAGGTCATCTCTAACTGGTAATATAGACTGTGTTGTAGGAACTAGTTAGGTCATCTCTAACTGGTAATATAGACTGTGTTGTATGAACTAGTTAGGTCAGTGGCGGACTGTCTTTCTGTCCTTGTCCTGCTTTCTGCTAGCGCGTGACTGAGAGGGAGGAGAGGGAGGAGAGGTAGGAGAGGGAGAGAAAGTCAGAGAAGGGGATATGAGAGAGAGAGTGTGTGTTTGAGGTAACACTATCTTGTTGGGTAATACTATCTTGTTGGGTAATACTATCTTGTTGGGTAATACTATCTTGTTGGGTAATACTATCTTGTTGGGTAATACTATCTTGTTGGGTATCACTATCTTGTTGGGTAATACTATCTTGTTGGGTAATACTATCTTGTTGGGTATCACTATCTTGTTGGGTAATACTATCTTGTTGGGTAATACTATCTTGTTGGGTATCACTATCTTGTTGGGTAACACTATCTTGTTGGGTAATACTATCTTGTTGGGTATCACTATCTTGTTGGGTATCACTATCTTGTTGGGTATCACTATCTTGTTGGGTAATACTATCTTGTTGGGTAATACTATCTTGTTGGGTAATACTATCTTGTTGGGTATCACTATCTTGTTGGGTAATACTATCTTGTTGGGTATCACTATCTTGTTGGGTAATACTATCTTGTTGGGTATCACTATCTTGTTGGGTAACACTATCTTGTTGGGTAATACTATCTTGTTGGGTAATACTATCTTGTTGGGTAATACTATCTTGTTGGGTAATACTATCTTGTTGGGTATCACTATCTTGTTGGGTAATACTATCTTGTTGGGTATCACTATCTTGTTGGGTAATACTATCTTGTTGGGTAATACTATCTTGTTGGGTAATACTATCTTGTTGGGTATCACTATCTTGTTGGGTAATACTATCTTGTTGGGTAATACTATCTTGTTGGGTAATACTATCTTGTTGGGTATCACTATCTTGTTGGGTAATACTATCTTGTTGGGTAATACTATCTTGTTGGGTATCACTATCTTGTTGGGTAATACTATCTTGTTGGGTAATACTATCTTGTTGGGTATCACTATCTTGTTGGGTACTATCTTGTTGGGTAATACTATCTTGTTGGGTAACACTTGTTGGGTATCTTGTTGGGTAATACTATCTTGTTGGGTAATACTATCTTGTTGGGGTAACACTATCTTGTTGGGTAATCACTATCTTGTTGGGTAATACTATCTTGTTGGGTAATACTATCTTGTTGGGTAACACTATCTTGTTGGGTATCACTATCTTGTTGGGTATCACTATCTTGTGGGTATCACTATCTTGTTGGGTAATACTATCTTGTTGGGTAATACTATCTTGTTGGGTATCACTATCTTGTTGGGTAATACTATCTTGTTGGGTAATACTATCTTGTTGGGTATCTTGTTATCTTGTTGGGTATCACTATCTTGTTGGGTAATACTATCTTGTTGGGTATCACTATCTTGTTGGGTAATACTATCTTGTTGGGTATCACTATCTTGTTGGGTATCACTATCTTGTTGGGTAATACTATCTCTGTTGTTGGGTAATACTATCTTGTTGGGTAATACTATCTTGTTGGGTAACACTATCTTGTTGGGTAATACTATCTTGTTGGGTAATACTATCTTGTTGGGTAATACTATCTTGTTGGGTATCACTATCTTGTTGGGTATCACTATCTTGTTGGGTATCTTGTTGGGTAATACTATCTTGTTGGGGTAATACTATCTTGTTGGGTAACACTATCTTGTTGGGTAATACTATCTTGTTGGGTATCACTATCTTGTTGGGTAATACTATCTTGTTGGGTAACACTATCTTGTTGGGTAATACTATCTTGTTGGGTATCACTATCTTGTTGGGTAATACTATCTTGTTGGGTATCACTATCTTGTTGGGTAACACTATCTTGTTGGGTAATACTATCTTGTTGGGTAATACTATCTTGTTGGGTAATACTATCTTGTTGGGTATCACTATCTTGTTGGGTATCACTATCTTGTTGGGTATCACTATCTTGTTGGGTAACACTATCTTGTTGGGTAACACTATCTTGTTGGGTAACACTATCTTGTTGGGTAACACTATCTTGTTGGGTAACACTATCTTGTTGGGTAATACTATCTTGTTGGGTAACACTATCTTGTTGGGTAATACTATCTTGTTGGGTATCACTATCTTGTTGGGTATCACTATCTTGTTGGGTAATACTATCTTGTTGGGTAATACTATCTTGTTGGGTATCACTATCTTGTTGGGTATCACTATCTTGTTGGGTAATACTATCTTGTTGGGTAATATCTTGTTGGGTATCACTATCTTGTTGGGTAATACTATCTTGTTGGGTATCACTATCTTGTTGGGTAACACTATCTTGTTGGGTATCACTATCTTGTTGGGTAACACTATCTTGTTGGGTAATACTATCTTGTTGGGTATCACTATCTTGTTGGGTAATACTATCTTGTTGGGTAATACTATCTTGTTGGGTATCACTATCTTGGGGTAATACTATCTTGTTGGGTATCTTTGTTGGTTGGGTATACTATCTTGTTGGGTAATACTATCTTGTTGGGTATCACTATCTTGTTGGGTAATACTATCTTGTTGGGTAATACTATCTTGTTGGGTAATACTATCTTGTTGGGTAATACTATCTTGTTGGGTAATACTATCTTGTTGGGTAATACTATCTTGTTGGGTATCTTCTTGTTGGGTAATACTATCTTGTTGGGTAATACTATCTTGTTGGGTATCACTATCTTGTTGGGTAATACTATCTTGTTGGGTAATACTATCTTGTTGGGTATCACTATCTTGTTGGGTAACTATCTTGTTGGGTATCTTCTTGTTGGGTATCACTATCTTGTTGGGTAATACTATCTTGTTGGGTATCACTATCTTGTTGGGTAATACTATCTTGTTGGGTAATCACTATCTTGTTGGGTATCACTATCTTGTTGGGTATCACTATCTTGTTGGGTTGGGTATCACTATCTTGTTGGGTAACACTATCTTGTTGGGTAATACTATCTTGTTGGGTAATACTATCTTGTTGGGTATCACTATCTTGTTGGGTAATACTATCTTGTTGGGTAATACTATCTTGTTGGGTAATACTATCTTGTTGGGTAATACTATCTTGTTGGGTAATACTATCTTGTTGGGTAATACTATCTTGTTGGGTAATACTATCTTGTTGGGTAATACTATCTTGTTGGGTAATACTATCTTGTTGGGTAATACTATCTTGTTGGGTAATACTATCTTGTTGGGTAATACTATCTTGTTGGGTAATACTATCTTGTTGGGTATCACTATCTTGTTGGGTAATACTATCTTGTTGGGTATCACTATCTTGTTGGGTAATACTATCTTGTTGGGTATCACTATCTTGTTGGGTATCACTATCTTGTTGGGTATCACTATCTTGTTGGGTAATACTATCTTGTTGGGTATCACTATCTTGTTGGGTAATACTATCTTGTTGGGTATCACTATCTTGTTGGGTATCACTATCTTGTTGGGTAATACTATCTTGTTGGGTAATACTATCTTGTTGGGTAATACTATCTTGTTGGGTAATACTATCTTGTTGGGTAATACTATCTTGTTGGGTAATACTATCTTGTTGGGTAATACTATCTTGTTGGGTATACTATCTTGTTGGGTAATCACTATCTTGTTGGGTAATACTATCTTGTTGGGTAATACTATCTTGTTGGGTAATACTATCTTGTTGGGGTATCACTATCTTGTTGGGTAATACTTCTTGTTGGGTATCACTATCTTGTTGGGTAATACTATCTTGTTGGGTATCACTATCTTGTTGGTTGGGTATCACTATCTTGACTATCTTGTTGGGTATCTATCTTGTTGGGTAACACTATCTTGTTGGGTAATACTATCTTGTTGGGTAACACTACTATCTATCTTGTTGGGTAACACTATCTTGTTGGGTAATACTATCTTGTTGGGTAATACTATCTTGTTGGGTATCACTATCTTGTTGGGTAACACTATCTTGTTGGGTAATACTATCTTGTTGGGTAATACTATCTTGTTGGGTAATACTATCTTGTTGGGTAATACTATCTTGTTGGGTAATACTATCTTGTTGGGTAACACTATCTTGTTGGGTAATACTATCTTGTTGGGTAATACTATCTTGTTGGGTAATACTATCTTGTTGGGTATCACTATCTTGTTGGGTAACACTATCTTGTTGGGTAATACTATCTTGTTGGGTAACACTATCTTGTTGGGTAATACTATCTTGTTGGGTAATACTATCTTGTTGGGTATCACTATCTTGTTGGGTAACTATCTTGTACTATCTTGTTGGGTAATCACTATCTTGTTGGGTAACACTATCTTGTTGGGTATCACTATCTTGTTGGGTAATACTATCTTGTTGGGTAATACTATCTTGTTGGGTAATACTATCTTGTTGGGTATCACTATCTTGTTGGGTATCTATCTTGTTGGGTAATACTATCTTGTTGGGTATCACTATCTATCTTGTTGGGTAATACTATCTTGTTGGGTAATCTTGTTGGGTACTATCTTGTTGGGTAATCACTATCTTGTTGGGTAATACTATCTTGTTGGGTAATACTATCTTGTTGGGTATCACTATCTTGTTGGGTAATTGGGTACTATCTTGTTGGGTATCACTATCTTGTTGGGTATCACTATCTTGTTGGGTAATACTATCTTGTTGGTTGGGTAATACTATCTTGTTGGGTAACACTATCTTGTTGGGTATCACTATCTTGTTGGGTAATACTATCTTGTTGGGTAATACTATCTTGTTGGGTAATACTATCTTGTTGGGTAATACTATCTTGTTGGGTAATTGTTGGGTATCACTATCTTGTTGGGTAATACTATCTTGTTGGGTAATACTATCTTGTTGGGTAATACTATCTTGTTGGGTAATACTATCTTGTTGGGTAATACTATCTTGTTGGGTAACACTATCTTGTTGGGTATCACTATCTTGTTGGGTAATACTATCTTGTTGGGTAATACTATCTTGTTGGGTATATCTTGTTGGGTACTATCTTGTTGGGTAATACTATCTTGTTGGGTATCACTATCTTGTTGGGTAATACTATCTTGTTGGGTATCACTATCTTGTTGGGTAATACTATCTTGTTGGGTAATACTATCTTGTTGGGTAATACTATCTTGGTATACTATCTTGTTGGGTAATACTATCTTGTTGGGTAATACTATCTTGTTGGGTAATACTATCTTGTTGGGTAATACTATCTTCTTGTTGGGTAATACTATCTTGTTGGGTAATACTATCTTGTTGGGTACTATCTTGTTGGGTAATACTATCTTGTTGGGTAATACTATCTTGTTGGGTAATACTATCTTGTTGGGTAATACTATCTTGTTGGGTAATACTATCTTGTTGGGTATCTTGTTGGGTAATATCTTGTTGGGTAATACTATCTTGTTGGGTAATACTATCTTGTTGGGTAATACTATCTTGTTGGGTAATACTATCTTGTTGGGTAATACTATCTTGTTGGGTATCACTATCTTGTTGGGTAATACTATCTTGTTGGGTAATACTATCTTGTTGGGTAATACTATCTTGTTGGGTAATACTATCTATCTATCTTGTTGGGTAATACACTATCTTGTTGGGTAATCTTGTTGGGTACTATCTTGTTGGGTAATACTATCTTGTTGGGTATCTATCTTGTTGGGTAATACTATCTTGTTGGGTATCACTATCTTGTTGGGTAATACTATCTTGTTGGGTAATACTATCTTGTTGGGTAATACTATCTTGTTGGGTAATACTATCTTGTTGGGTAATACTATCTTGTTGGGTAATACTATCTTGTTGGGTAATACTATCTTGTTGGGTAATACTATCTTGTAATGGGTAATACTATCTTGTTGGGTAATACTATCTTGTTGGGTATCTATCTTGTTGGGTAATACTATCTTGTTGGGTAATACTATCTTGTTGGGTAATACTATCTTGTTGGGTAATACTATCTTGTTGGGGGTAATACTATCTTGTTGGGTAACACTATCTTGTTGGGTAATACTATCTTGTTGGGTAATACTATCTTGTTGGGTAATACTATCTTGTTGGGTAATACTATCTTGTTGGGTAATACTATCTTGTTGGGTATCACTATCTTGTTGGGTAATACTATCTTGTTGGGTATCACTATCTTGTTGGGTAATCTATCTTTGTTGGGTATACTATCTTGTTGGGTATCACTATCTTGTTGGGTAATACTATCTTGTTGGGTAACACTATCTTGTTGGGTAATACTATCTTGTTGGGTATCACTATCTTGTTGGGTATCACTATCTTGTTGGGTAATACTATCTTGTTGGGTATCACTATCTTGTTGGGTAATACTATCTTGTTGGGTAACACTATCTTGTTGGGTATCACTATCTTGTTGGGTAATCTTGTTGGGTACTATCTTGTTGGGTAATACTATCTTGTTGGGTATCACTATCTTGTTGGGTAATACTATCTTGTTGGGTACTATCTTGTTGGGTACTATCTTGTTGGGTATCACTATCTTGTTGGGTAATACTATCTTGTTGGGTAATACTATCTTGTTGGGTAATACACTATCTTGTTGGGTATCACTATCTTGTTGGGTAACTATCTTGTTGGGTATCTTCTTGTTGGGTAATCACTATCTTGTTGGGTAATACTATCTTGTTGGGTAATACTATCTTGTTGGGTAATACTATCTTGTTGGGTATCACTATCTTGTTGGGTATACTATCTTGTTGGGTATCACTATCTTGTTGGGTAATACACTATCTTGTTGGGTAATACTATCTTGTTGGGTAATACTATCTTGTTGGGTAATCACTATCTTGTTGGGTAATACTATCTTGTTGGGTATACTATCTTGTTGGGTATCACTATCTTGTTGGGTATCTATCTTGTTGGGTAACACTATCTTGTTGGGTAACACTATCTTGTTGGGTAATACTATCTTGTTGGGTAATACTATCTTGTTGGGTAATACTATCTTGTTGGGTAATACTATCTTGTTGGGTGGGTAATACTATCTTGTTGGGTATCACTATCTTGTTGGGTAATACTATCTTGTTGGGTATCTTGTTGGGTAATACTATCTTGTTGGGTATACTATCTTGTTGGGTAACTATCTTGTTGGGTATACTATCTTGTTGGGTAATACTATCTTGTTGGGTATCACTATCTTGTTGGGTATCTATCTTGTTGGGTAATACTATCTTGTTGGGTAATACTATCTTGTTGGGTATCACTATCTTGTTGGGTAACACTATCTTGTTGGGTAATACTATCTTGTTGGGTAACACTATCTTGTTGGGTAATACTATCTTGTTGGGTAATACTATCTTGTTGGGTATCACTATCTTGTTGGGTACTATCTTGTTGGGTACTATCTTGTTGGGTATCACTATCTTGTTGGGTTGGGTAATACTATCTTGTTGGGTAATACTATCTTGTTGGGTATCACTATCTTGTTGGGTAATACTATCTTGTTGGGTATCACTATCTTGTTGGGTAATACTATCTTGTTGGGTAATACTATCTTGTTGGGTAATACTATCTTGTTGGGTATCACTATCTTGTTGGGTAATACTATCTTGTTGGGTAATACTATCTTGTTGGGTATCACTATATCACTATCTTGTTGGGTATCACTATCTTGTTGGGTAATACTATCTTGTTGGGTAATACTATCTTGTTGGGTAATACTATCTTGTTGGGTAATACTATCTTGTTGGGTATCACTATCTTGTTGGGTAATACTATCTTGTTGGGTAATACTATCTTGTTGGGTAATACTATCTTGTTGGGTAATACTATCTTGTTGGGTAATCACTATCTTGTTGGGTAATACTATCTTGTTGGGTAATACTATCTTGTTGGGTAATACTATCTTGTTGGGTAACACTATCTTGTTGGGTAATACTATCTTGTTGGGTATCACTATCTTGGGTAACACTATCTTGTTGGGTAATACTATCTTGTTGGGTATCTATCTTGTTGGGTAATACTATCTTGTTGGGTATCACTATCTTGTTGGGTATCACTATCTTGTTGGGTAATACTATCTTGTTGGGTATCACTATCTATCTTGTTGGGTATCACTATCTTGTTGGGTAATACTATCTTGTTGGGTATCACTATCTTGTTGGGTAATACTATCTTGTTGGGTAATACTATCTTGTTGGGTATCACTATCTTG
>NW_026290925.1:119866-254065 GCF_023373465.1 Oncorhynchus keta | reverse complement strand
GTGACCTGGTCTGTCTCATTATAGTGACCTGGTCTGTCTCATTATAGTGTCCTGGTCTGTGTCCTCATTATAGTGTCCTGGTCTGTCTCATTATAGTGTCCTGGTCTGTCTCATTATAGTGTCCTGGTCTGTCTCATTATAGTGTCCTGGTGTCCTGGTCTGTCTCATTATAGTGTCCTGGTCTGTCTCATTATAGTGACTGTCTGTCCTGGTCTGTCTCATTATAGTGTCCTGGTCTGTCTCATTATAGTGTCCTGGTCTGTCTCATTATAGTGTCCTGGTCTTATAGTGTCCTGGTCTGTCTCATTATAGTGTCCTGGTCTGTCTCATTATAGTGTCCTGGTCTGTCTCATTATAGTGTCCTGGTCTGTCATTATAGTGTCCTGGTCTGTCTCATTATAGTGTCCTGGTCTGTCTCATTATAGTGTCCTGGTCTGTCTCATTATAGTGACCTGGTCTGTCTCATTATAGTCTGTCTCATTATAGTGACCTGGTCTGTCTCATTATAGTGTCCTGGTCTGTCTCATTATAGTGTCCTGGTCTATTAGTGACCTGGTCTGTCTCATTATAGTGTCCTGGTCTGTGTCTGGTCATTATAGTGTCCTGGTCTGTCTCATTATAGTGTCCTGGTCTGTCTCATTATAGTGTCCTGGTCTGTCTCATTATAGTGTCCTGGTCTGTCTCATTATAGTGTCCTGTCTGTCTGTCTCATTATAGTGTCCTGGTCTGTCTCATTATAGTGTGTCCTGGTCTGTCTCATTATAGTGTCCTGGTCTGGTCTGTCTCATTATGAGTGTCCTGTGTCTGTCTGTCTCATTATAGTGTCCTGGTCTGTCTCATTATAGTGACCTGGTCTGTCTCATTATAGTGTCCTGGTCTGTCTCATTATAGTGTCCTGGTCTGTCTCATTATAGTGTCCTGGTCTGTCTCATTATAGTGTCCTGGTCTGTCTCATTAGTGTCCTGTGTCTCATTATAGTGTCCTGGTCTGTCTCATTATAGTGTCCTGGTCTGTCTCATTATAGTGTCCTGGTCTGTCTCTGTCTCATTATAGTGTGGTCTGTCTGTCCTGTCTGTCTCATTATAGTGTCCTGGTCTGTCTCATTATAGTGTCCTGGTCTGTCTCATTATAGTGTCCTGGTCTGTCTCATTATAGTGTCCTGGTCTGTCTCATTATAGTGTCCTGGTCTGTCTCATTATAGTGTCCTGGTCTGTGTCATTATAGTGTCCTGGTCTGTCTCATTATGTCCTGTGTCCATGGTGACTGGTCTGTCTCATTATATGGTATTATAGTGTCCTGGTCTGTCTCACCCTGGTCTGTCTCATTACAGTGACCTGGTCTGTCTCATTATAGTGTCCTGGTCTGTCTCATTATAGTGTCCTGGTCTGTCTCATTATAGTGTCCTGGTCTGTCTCATTATAGTGTCCTGGTCTGTCTCATTATAGTGTCCTGGTCTGTCTCATTATAGTGTCCTGGTCTGTCTCATTATAGTGTCCTGGTCTGTCTCATTATAGTGTCCTGGTCTGTCTCATTACATTATAGTGACCTGGTCTGTCTCATTATAGTGTCCTGGTCTGTCTCATTATAGTGTCCTGGTCTGTCTCATTATAGTGACCTGGTCTGTCTCACTGTAGTGACCTGGTCTGTCTCATTATAGTGTCCTGGTCTGTCTCATTACAGTGTCCTGGTCTGTCTCATTATAGTGTCCTGGTCTGTCTCATTATAGTGACCTGGTCTGTCTCATTATAGTGACCTGGTCTGTCTCATTATAGTGTCCTGGTCTGTCTCATTATAGTGACCTGGTCTGTCTCATTATAGTGTCCTGGTCTGTCTCATTATAGTGTCCTGGTCTGTCTCATTATAGTGTCCTGGTCTGTCTCATTATAGTGACCTGGTCTGTGTCTGGTCTGTCTCATTATAGTGTCCTGGTCTGTCTCATTATAGTGACCTGGTCTGTCTCATTATAGTGTCCTGGTCTGTCTCATTATAGTGTCCTGGTCTGTCTCATTATAGTGTCCTGGTCTGTCTCATTATAGTGTGGTCCTCATTATAGTGTGGTCTGTCTCATTATAGTGACCTGGTCTGTCTCATTATAGTGTCCTGGTCTGTCTCATTATAGTGTCCTGGTCTGTCTCATTATAGTGTCCTGGTCTGTCTCATTATAGTGTCCTGGTCTGTCTCATTATAGTGACCTGGTCTGTCTCATTATAGTGTCCTGGTCTCATTATAGTGTCCTGGTCTGTCTCATTATAGTGTCCTGGTCTGTCTCATTATAGTGTCCTGGTCTGTCTCATTATAGTGTCCTGGTCTGTCTCATTATAGTGACCTGGTCTGTCTCATTATAGTGTCCTGGTCTGTCTCATTATAGTGTCCTGGTCTGTCTCATTATAGTGTCCTGGTCTGTCTCATTATAGTGTCCTGGTCTGTCTCATTATAGTGTCCTGGTCTGTCTCATTATAGTGTCCTGGTCTGTCTCATTATAGTGTCCTGGTCTGTCTCATTATGGTCTGTCTCATTATAGTGTCCTGACCTGGTCTGTCTCATTATAGTGTCCTGGTCTGTCTCATTATAGTGTCCTGGTCTGTCTCATTATAGTGTCCTGGTCTGTCTCATTATAGTGTCCTGGTCTGTCTCATTATAGTGACCTGGTCTGTCTCATTATAGTGTCCTGGTCTGTCTCATTATAGTGTCCTGGTCTGTCTCATTATAGTGTCCTGGTCTGTCTCATTATAGTGTCCTGGTCTGTCTCATTATAGTGTCCTGGTCTGTCTCATTATAGTGTCCTGGTCTGTCTCATTATAGTGTCCTGGTCTGTCTCATTATAGTGACCTGGTCTGTCTCATTATAGTGTCCTGGTCTGTCTCATTATAGTGTCCTGGTCTGTCTCATTATAGTGTCCTGGTCTGTCTCATTATAGTGTCTGTCTCATTATAGTGTCCTGGTCTGTCTCATTATAGTGTCCTGGTCTGTCTCATTATAGTGACCTGGTCTGTCTCATTATAGTGTCCTGGTCTGTCTCATTATAGTGTCCTGGTCTGTCTCATTATAGTGTCCTGGTCTGTCTCATTATAGTGTCCTGGTCTGTCTCATTATAGTGACCTGGTCTGTCTCATTATAGTGTCCTGGTCTGTCTCATTATAGTGACCTGGTCTGTCTCATTATAGTGTCCTGGTCTGTCTCATTATAGTGTCCTGGTCTGTCTCATTATAGTGTCCTGGTCTGTCTCATTATAGTGTCCTGGTCTGTCTCATTATAGTGTCCTGGTCTGTCTCATTATAGTGTCCTGGTCTGTCTCATTATAGTGTCCTGGTCTGTCTCATTATAGTGTCCTGGTCTGTCTCATTATAGTGTCCTGGTCTGTCTCATTATGTAATGGTCTGTCTCATTACAGTGTCCTGGTCTGTCTCATTATAGTGTCCTGGTCTGTCTCATTATAGTGTCCTGGTCTGTCTCATTATAGTGTCCTGGTCTGTCTCATTATAGTGACCTGGTCTGTCTCATTATAGTGTCCTGGTCTGTCTCATTACAGTGTCCTGGTCTGTCTCATTATAGTGACCTGGTCTGTGTCCTGGTCTCATTACAGTGTGGTCTGTCTCATTATAGTGTCCTGTCTGTCATTATAGTGACCTGGTCTGTCTCATTATAGTGACCTGGTCTGTCTCATTATAGTGTCCTGGTCTGTCTCATTATAGTGACCTGGTCTGTCTCATTATAGTGTCATTATTAGTGTCCTGGTCTGTCTCATTATAGTGTCCTGGTCTGTCTCATTATAGTGTCCTGGTCTGTCTCATTATAGTGTCCTGGTCTGTCTCATTATTAGTGACCTGGTCTGTCTCATGTCTCCCTCTCCTCCCAGCCTGGTCTGTCTCTCATTATAGCCTCCTTATAGTGTCCTGTCTCCCTCATTATAGTGTCCTGGTCCCAGCCTCATTATAGTGCCTGTCTCTCATCTGTCCTGGTCCTCCAGCCTCCTCCTGTCTCCCTCTCCTTATAGTGACCAGCCTGTCTCATTATGATGTCTCCCTCTCCTCCCATCCAGCCTCCTGGTCTGTCTCCCTCTCCTCCCAGCCTCCTCCTGTCTCCCTCTCCTCCCAGCTTCCTTCTGTCTCCCTCTCCTCCCAGCCTCCTTCTGTCTCCCTCTCCTCCCAGCCTCCTCCTGTCTCCCTCTCCTCCCAGCCTCCTCCTGTCTCCCTCTCCTCCCAGCTTCCTTCTGTCTCCCTCTCCTCCCAGCCTCCTCCTGTCTCCCTCTCCTCCCAGCCTCCTCCTGTCTCCCTCTCCTCCCAGCCTCCTTCTGTCTCCCTCTCCTCCCAGCCTCCTCCTGTCTCCCTCTCCTCCCAGCCTCCTCCTGTCTCCCTCTCCTCCCAGCCTCCTCCTGTCTCCCTCTCCTCCCAGCCTCCTCCTGTCTCCCTCTCCTCCCAGCCTCCTCCTGTCTCCCTCTCCTCCCAGCCTCCTCCTGTCTCCTCTCCTCCCAGCCTCCTCCTGTCTCCCTCTCCTCCCAGCCTCCTCCTGTCTCCCTCTCCTCCCAGCCTCCTCCTGTCTCTCTCTCCTCCCAGCCTCCTGCCTGTCTCCCTCTCCTCCCAGCCTCCTTCTGTCTCCCTCTCCTCCCAGCCTCCTGTCCTGCCTCTCCTCCTCTCCTCCCAGCCTCCTCCTGTCTCCCTCTCCTCCCAGCTTCCTCCTGTCTCCCTCTCCTCCCAGCCTCCTCCTGTCTCCCTCCTCCTCCCAGCCTCCTCCTGTCTCCCTCTCCTCCCAGCCTCCTTCTGTCTCCCTCTCCTCCCAGCCTCCTCCTGTCTCCCTCTCCTCCCAGCCTCCTCCTGTCTCCCTCTCCTCCCAGCCTCCTCCTGTCTCCCTCTCCTCCCAGCCTCCTCCTGTCTCCTCTCCTCCCAGCCTCCTCCTGTCTCCCTCTCCTCCCAGCCTCCTTCTGTCTCCCTCTCCTCCCAGCCTCCTCCTGTCTCTCTCCTCCCAGCCTCCTCCTGTCTCCTCCTCCCAGCCTCCTCCTGTCTCCCTCTCCTCCCAGCCTCCTCCTGTCTCCCTCTCAGCTCCCAGCTTCTTCCGTCTCTCTCTCCTCCCAGCCTCCTCCTGTCTCCCTCTCCTCCCAGCCTCCTCCTGTCTCCCTCTCCTCCCAGCCTCCTCCTGTCTCCCTCTCCTCCCAGCCTCTGCCTGTCCTGTCTCCCAGCCTCCTCCTGTCTCCTCCCAGCCTCCTCCTGTCTCCCTCTCCTCCCAGCCTCCTCCTGTCTCCCTCTCCCTCCCAGCCTCCTCCTGTCTCCCTCTCCTCCCAGCCTCCTTCCTGTCTCCCTCTCCTCCCAGCCTCCTCCTGTCTCCCTCTCCTCCCAGCCTCCTCCTGTCTCCCTCTCCTCCCAGCCCTCTGTCTCCCTCTCCTCCCAGCCTCCTCCTGTCTCCTCTCCTCCCAGCCTCCTCCTGTCTCCCTCTCCTCCCAGCCTCCTCCTGTCTCCCTCTCCTCCCAGCCTCCTCCTGTCTCCCTCTCCTCCCAGCCTCCTCCTGTCTCTCTCTCCTCCCAGCCTCCTCCTGTCTCCCTCTCCTCCCAGCTTCCTTCTGTCTCCCTCTCCTCCCAGCCTCCTCCTGTCTCCCTCTCCTCCCAGCCTCCTCCTGTCTCTCTCTCCTCCCAGCCTCCTCCTGTCTCCCTCTCCTCCCAGCCTCCTCCTGTCTCCCCTCTCCTCCCTGCCTCTCTCCTCCCAGCCTCTCCCTCTCCTCCCCCAGCCTCCTCCTGTCTCCCTCTCCTCCCAGCCTCCTCCTGTCTCCCTCTCCTCCCAGCCTCCTCCTGTCTCCCTCTCCTCCCAGCCTCCTCCTGTCTCCCTCTCCTCCCAGCCTCCTCCTGTCTCCCTCTCCTCCCAGCCTCCTCCTGTCTCCCTCTCCTCCCAGCCTCCTCCTGTCTCCCTCTCCTCCCAGCCTCCTTCCTGTCTCTCTCTCCTCCCAGCCTCCTCCTGTCTCCCTCTCCTCCCAGCCTCCTCCTGTCTCCCTCTCCTCCCAGCCTCCCTCCCAGCCTGTCTCTCTCTCCTCCCAGCCTCCTCCTGTCTCCCTCTCCTCCCAGACTCCTGTCTCCCTCTCCTCCCAGACTCCCAGTCTCCCTCTCCTCCCAGCCTCCTCCTGTCTCCCTTTCCTCCCAGCCTCTCTCCTCCCCAGCCTCCTCCTGTCTCCCTCTCCTCCCAGCCTTCTTCCGTCTCTCTCTCCTCCCAGCCTCCTCCTGTCTCCCTCTCCTCCCAGCCTCCTCCTGTCTCCCTCTCCTCCCAGCCTCCTCCTGTCTCCCTCTCCTCCCAGCCTCCTCCTGTCTCCCTCTCCTCCCAGCCTCCTCCTGTCTCCCTCTCCTCCCAGCCTCCTCCTGTCTCCCTCTCCTCCCAGCCTCCTCCTGTCTCCCTCTCCTCCCAGCCTCCGCCTGTCTCTCTCTCCTCCCAGCCTCCTCCTGTCTCCCTCTCCTCCCAGCCTCCTCCTGTCTCCCTCTCCTCCCAGCCTCCTCCTGTCTCCCTCTCCTCCCAGCCTCCTCCTGTCTCCTCTCTCCCAGCCTCCTCCCTCTCCTCCCTCCTGTCTCATCAGCCTCCTCCTGTCTCCCTCTCCTCCCAGCCTCCTCCTGTCTCCCTCTCCTCCCAGCCTCCTCCTGTCTCCCTCTCCTTCCAGCCTCCCCTGTCTCCCTCTCCTCCCAGCCTCCCTCTCCTCCCAGCCTCCTCCTGTCTCACTCTCCTCCCAGCCTCCTCCTGTCTCCCTCTCCTTCAGCCTCCTCCTGTCTCCCTCTCCTCCCAGCCTCCCTCTCCTCCCAGCCTCCTCCTGTCTCACTCTCCTCCCAGCCTCCTCCGGTCTCCCTCTCCTCCCAGCCTCCCTGTGTGAAGGACTAGTGGGAGTGCCTGTATTACACTCCCCATAGAGCTCTACACTGGTAGCTAACAGTTCACTGTATCATCATGGTGTGTACTGATCGGCTTATCCTCTCATTTATCCCAGTTGAAATGGAACCAGCCTTGCTGGATTCAGCCAAGCGCATAGACAGACACATCATTCTGCTGTTATTGTGCCTTCAGGAACAAGTGTGTGAAAACAGACAAGTACAAAGATTGTTGAAATCAAAGCTCAGTGTGAAATTGCCCATATCAGTTCACTAAAGCCCCACTGTAAGTTCAGTAACAGGATTGCATTGTACTGATGGTCGTCTGGGGTAACGGTGCAAGAGTGAAGAAGCAGGATTCAGGTATGTTTTGGCTGCACATAAAATTACACTATTTAGCTGACCTCAGACAATGCCAGCACATAAAACGACAGTATTTACACTGTAACTACATTCAGACAATGCCAACACAGGTGGTGGTTTGGTGACCATCACATTTCTACAATACATGCCCAAAGCCTAATGCCCATATCCAGGCTGGTACCACCTGATTGGCTAAGAATTGCACATGCCTTCACCAGATTGGCTAAGCATTGCACGTTCCCTCAGATCATCCAGACTATTAAGTATGGCTGTTTCCATACCATCAGATTTGTTTCTGAATTGCCTCTAATGCCTTTGGTGCTGTAAATGCTTTAAATTGCACTGACCACCAGTATGAATGGAATGATTTATAGTGTCTGTCCAGGCTGGTTTGTAGTGTAAGCCAGGCTGGTTTATGTCTGTCTGTCCAGGCTGGTTTGTAGTGTAAAGCTGTCTGTCCAGGCTGGTTTATAGTGTAAAGCTGTCTGTCCAGGCTGGTTTATTGTAGTGTAAAGCTGTCTGTCCAGGCTGGTTTGTAGTGTAAAGCTGTCTGTCCAGCTGTCTGTCCAGGCTTTGTAGGTCCAGGCATTGTAGTGTAAAGCTGTCTGTCCAGGCTGGTTTGTAGTGTAAAAAGCTGTCTGCCAGGCTGGTTTGTAGTGTCTGTCCAGGCTGGTTTGTAGTGTAAAGCTGTCTGTGGTTTGTAGTGTCAGGCTGGTTTGTAGTGTAGGCTGGTTTGTAAGCTGTGGTTTGTCCAGGCTGGTTTGTAAAGCTGTAAAGCTGTCTGTCCAGTTTGTAGTGTAAAGCTGGTCCAGGCTGGTTGTAGTGTAAAGCTGTCTGTCCAGGCTGGTTTGTAGTGTAAAGCTGTCTGTCCAGGCTGGTTTGTAGTGTAAAGCTGTCTGTCCAGGCTGGTTTGTAGTGTAAAGCTGTCTGTCCAGGCTGGTTTGTAGTGTAAAGCTGTCTGTCCAGGCTGGTCTGTAGTGTAAAGCTGTCTGTTCAGGCTGGTTTGTAGTGTAAAGCTGTCTGTCCAGGCTGGTTTGTAGTGTAAAGCTGTCTGTCCAGGCTGGTCTGTAGTGTAAAGCTGTCTGTTCAGGCTGGTTTGTAGTGTAAAGCTGTCTGTCCAGGCTGGTTTGTAGTGTAAAGCTGTCTGTCCAGGCTGGTTTGTAGTGTAAAGCTGTCTGTCCAGGCTGGTTTGTAGTGTAAAGCTGTCTGTCCAGGCTGGTTTGTAGTGTAGGCTGGTTTGTAAAAGCTGTCTGTCCAGGCTGGTTTGTAGTGTAAAGCTGTCTGTCCAGGCTGGTTTGTCTGTCCAGTGTAAAGCTGTCTGTCCAGGCTGGTTTGTAGTGTAAAGCTGTCTGTCCAGGCTGGTTTGTAGGCTGGTAAAGCTGTCTGTCCAGGCTGGTTTGTAGTGTAAAGCTGTCTGTCCAGGCTGGTTTGTAGTGTAAAGCTGTCTGTCCAGGCTGGTTTGTAGTGTAAAGCTGTCTGTCCAGGCTGGTTTGTAGTGTAAAGCTGTCTGTCCAGGCTGGTCTGTAGTGTAAAGCTGTCTGTCCAGGCTGGTTTGTAGTGTAAAGCTGTCTGTCCAGGCTGGTCTGTAGTGTAAAGCTGTCTGTCCAGGCTGGTTTGTAGTGTAAAGCTGTCTGTCCAGGCTGGTTTGTAGTGTAAAGCTGTCTGTCCAGGCTGGTTTGTAGTGTAAAGCTGTCTGTCCAGTGGTAAAAGCTGTCTGTCCAGGCTGGTTTGTAGTGTAAAGCTGTCTGTCCAGGCTGGTTTGTAGTGTAAAGCTGTCTGTCCAGGCTGGTTTGTGTGTAAAGTGTCTGTCCAGGCTGGTTTATAGTGTAAAGCTGTCTGTCCAGGCTGGTCTGTAGTGTAAAGCTGTCTGTCCAGGCTGGTTTGTAGTGTAAAGCTGTCTGTCCAGGCTGGTTTGTAGTGTAAAGCTGTCTGTCCAGGCTGGTTTATAGTGTAAAAAGCTGTCTGTCCAGGCTGGTTTGTAGTGTAAAGCTGTCTGTCCAGGCTGGTTTGTAGTGTAAAGCTGTCTGTCCAGGCTGGTTTGGTGTAAAGCTGTCTGTCCAGGCTGGTAAAAGCTGTCTGTCCAGGCTGGTCTTGTAGTGTAAAGCTGTCTGTCCAGGCTGGTTTGTAGTGTAAAAAGCTGTCTGTCCAGGCTGGTTTGTAGTGTAAAGCTGTCTGTCCAGGCTGGTTTGTAGTGTAAAGGCTGGTTTGTAGTGTAAAGCTGTCTGTCCAGGCTGGTTTGTAGTGTAAAGCTGTCTGTCCAGGCTGGTTTGTAGTGTAAAGCTGTCTGTCCAGGCTGGTTTGTAGTGTAAAGCTGTCTGTCCAGGCTGGTTTGTACACAACCCAGTACTGCTGTCCCCTGTCAAAGCTCATTTAGGTAAACAATGACGTCTGTCTGGCAGAGCAGAGTGACAGGCACATGACTGGGGTACTTAGAAGCAGCCCTTCTCAGCCACTCTCCCTTTCCGTCTCCCAATGATATTGTTGCTCCATACTGATTCTCTCTCTCTCTCATTGCTCAATACTTGTATACTGTATGCATGATGTGTGCATATTCTGTCTATCTCTATCTGTCTATCTCTCATTGCTCATATCTCTCTCAGCGGACAGAGCAACCCTTTGGTCATCAAAGAGTATGGGAGCCTCTTTTTAAAAGCTGTGTCTCTCTCTCTTCTCCTCTTGAAGACTGCAGGACAGTACCAAAGCCCTTTAAAGTGAGCGGTAAAAGACATGAAATATGCGTCCTCGTCATCTGCTCGGGCGAGTGGACTGAATCCGTATGAATGGCTAATGTGTTGCAGTGACAGCAAGCGGAGCCAGATTGATCACTCATGATGATATCTGCTCCATTGGCCATTAACACCCGGGAGGAGCATATCCCCGGACCCATCACACACCAGGATTAAATTGAGGGTGAAGAAGAAGTGTGGCTGAGAGAACGAGAGTGTGTGTTTCCAGGATCCACGTACAGTACAGCAACGATACATGGTCAGAAGAAGGGTATAGGGAGAGAAGAGAGTGAGAGAGAGATGCGGAGAGAGAGAGAAAAATGTCCTCCTGTGTGCTACCTATATCCCCCCACTAGAATATCTATACTTTAATGAAGACAGCTTCTCCATCCTAGAGGGGGAAATCAATCATTTCCAGGCTCAGGGACATGTACTAGTCTGTGGCGACCTAAATGCCAGAACTGGACAAGAACCCAACACCTTCAGCACACAGGGGGACACACACCTACCTGGAGGTGACAGTATTCCCTCCCCCATATGCCCCCCTAGGCACAGCTATGACAACATAACCAACAAAGACGGGTCACAACTCCTGCAGCTCTGTCACACGTTGGGTATGTACATAGTCAATGGTAGGCTTTGAGGGGACTGCTATGGTAGGTGGACCTATAGCTCATCTCTTGGCAGTAGTACTGTAGACTACTTTATCACTGACCTCAACCCAGAATCTCTCAGAGCGTTCACAGTCAGCCCACTGACACCCCTATCAGACCACAGCAAAATCAGTCTACTTGAACAGAGCAATACTCAATCATAAGGCATCAAAGCCAAAGGAACTGAGTAATATTAAGAAATGCTATAGATGGTAGGACTGTAGTGTGGAAACCTACCAAAAACAATTAGTCAACAACAAATTCAATCCCTTTTAAACAACTTCCTGCACAAAACATTCCACTGTAATAGTGAAGGTAAAATACTTGGCAGTAGAAAATCTAAACAGCATATTTCACCTCAGCTTCCCAATCAAAGCTAAGAATTTAAAACAGAAAACTAAAGAAAATGAACAACAATTGCAAATGGTTTGATGAAGAATGCAAAAACCTAAGAAAGAAATTGAGAAAACTGTCCAACCAAAAACATAGAGACACGGAAAATCTGAGTCTACGCCTTCACTATGGTGAATCACTAAAACAATACAGAAATACACTACGGAAAAAGAAGGAACAGCATGTCAGAAATCAGCTCAATGTAATTGAAGAATCCATAGGAAATTGGAACACACTAAACAAACAACAACAAGAAGAATTATCTATCCAAAATGGAGATGTTTGGGTAAACCACTTCTCCAATCTTATTGGCTCTATAACAAAGAACAAAAACATATACATAATCAAATACAAATCTTAGAATCAACTATTAAAGACATCCAGAACCCACTGGATTCTCTAATTACCTTGAATGAGCTACAGGACAAAATCTAAACCCTCCAACCCAAAAAGGCCTGTGGTGTTGATGGTATCCTCAATGAAATGATTAAATATACAGACAATCAATTTCAATTGGCTATACTAAAACTCTTTAACATCATGCTCAGCTCTGGCATCTTCCCCAATATTTGGAACCAAGGACTGATCACCGCAATCCACAAAAGTGGAGACAAATTTGACCACAATAAGTAACGTGTGATAACTAACGTGGGATATGCATCAACAGCAACCTTGGGAAAATCCTCTGCATTATCATTAACAGCAGACTTGTACATTTCCTCAGTGAAAACAATGTACTGAGCAAATGTCAAATTGGCTTTTTACCAAATTACCGTACAACAGACCATGTATTCACCCTGCACACCCTAATTGACAACCAAACAAACCAAAACAAAGGCAAAGTCTTGCTGTAACGTTGTTGGAAGGATAGTCGGACCAAGATGCTGCGTGGGGTAGGTTAATCATTTTTATTTATGATAACCGACACAAAACAAGAAAGAGTAACAAACGAAACGTACAACTTTGTAGGGCGAAAAGCAACAATACAAAATCAAGATCCAACAAACAACAGGTGGGAAAGGCTGCCTAAATATGATCCCCAATCAGAGACAACAATAAACTGTAGATGCCTCTGATTGGGAACCATACCAGGCCAACATAGAAAATAAAAAACTAGACTACCCACCCTAGTCACACCCTGACCTAACCAAAATAGAGAAATAAAAGGTTCTCTAAGGTCAGGGCGTGACACTTGCTTTGTTGATTTCAAAAAAGCCTTTGACTCAATTTGGCAAGAGGGTCTGCTACACAAATTGATGGAAAGTGGTGTTGGGGTAAAACATACAACGTTATAAAATCCATGTACACAAACAACAAGGGTGCGGTTAAAATAGGCAAAAGACACAAATTTCTTCCCACAGGGCCGTGGGGTGAGACAGCGATGCAGCTTAAGCCCCACCCTCTTCAACATATATATCAACAAATTGGCGTCGGCACTAGAAGAGTCTGCAGCACCTGGCCTCACCCTACTAGAATCCCAAATCAAATGTCTACTGTTAGCTGATGATCTGGTGCTTCTGTCACCAACCAAGGAGGGCCTACAGCAGCACCTAGATCTTCTGCACAGATTCTGTCAGACCTGGGCCCTGACAGTAAATCTCAGTGTTCCAAAAAGGTCCAGTCGCCAGGACCACAAATACAAATTCCATCTAGACACTGTTGCCCTGGAGCACACAAAAACTATACATACCTTGGCCTAAACATCAGCGCCACAGGTAACTTCCACAAAGCTGTAAACGGTCTGAGAGACAAGGCAAGAAGGGCATTCTATGCCATCAAAAGGAACATAAAGTTGGACATACCAATTAGGATCTGGCTAAAAATACTTGAATCAGTCATAGAGCCCATTGCCCTTTATGGTTGTGAGGTCTGGGGTCCGCTCACCAACTAAGAATTCACAAAATGGGACAAACACCAAATTGAGACTCTGCATGCAGAATTCTGCAAAAATATCCTCTGTGTACAACGTAGAACACCAAATAATGCATGCAGAGCAGAATTAGGCCGATATCCACTAATTATCAAAATCCAGAAAAGAGACGTTAAATTCTACAACCACCTAAAAGGAAGTGATTCCCAAACCTTTCATAACAAAGCCATCACCTACAGAGAGATGAACCTGGAGAAGAGTCCCCTAAGCAAGCTGGTCCTGGGGCTCTGTTCACAAACACAAACACACCCCACAGAGCCCCAGGACAGCAACACAATTAGACTCAACCAAATCATGAGAAAACAAAAAGATAATTACTTGACACAAAGTAGCAAACTAGAATGCTATTTGGCCCTAAACACAGTGGCAGAATACCTGTCCACTGTGACTGACCCAAACTTAAGGAAAGCTTTGACTATGTACAGACTTAGTGAGCATAGCGTTGCTATTGAGAAAGGCCGCCGTAGACAGACCTGGCTCTCAAGAGAAGACAGGCTATGTGCACATTGGCCACAAAATGAGGTGGAAACTGAGCTGCACTTCCTAACCTCCTGTCCAACAGTATGACCATATTAGAGATACATATTTCCCTCAGATTACACAGATCCACAAAGAATTCGAAAACAAATCCAATTTTGATAAACTCCCATATCTACTGGGGGAAATTCCAGTGTGCCATCACAGCAGTAAGATTTGTGACCTGTTGCCACAAGAAAAAGGCAACCAGTGAAGAACAAACACCATTGTAAATACAACCCATATTTATGCTTATTTATTTTCCCTTGTGTACTTGAACTATTTGTACATTGTTACAACACTGTATATATATATATATATAATATGACATTTGTAATGTCTTTATTGTTTTAAAACTTCTGTATGTGTAATGTTTACTGTTAATTTGTATTGTTTATTTCACTTTTGTATCATATCTACCTCACTTGCTTTGGCAATGTTAACACATGTTTCCCATGCCAATAAAGCGCCTTGAATTGAATTGAATTGAGAGAGAGAGATGCCGAGAGAGATGCAGAGATAGAGAGAGGTAGAGGGAGAGAGAGAGAGAGAGAGGGAGAGGGAGAGGGAGAGGGAGAGGGAGAGGGAGAGGGAGGCCGAGAGAGATGCAGAGATAGAGAGAGGGAGAGGGAGAGGGAGAGAGAGGCCGAGAGAGATGCAGAGATAGAGAGAGGGAGAGGGAGAGGGAGAGGGAGGCCGGAGAGATGCAGAGATAGAGAGAGGGAGAGATAGAGAGGGAGGGGAGAGGGAGAGGGAGAGGGAGGGGAGGCCGAGAGAGATGCAGAGATAGAGAGAGGGAGGGGAGAGGGAGGAGGGGAGAGGGAGAGAGGATGAGAGGAGAGAGAGAGAGAGAGAGAGAGAGAGAGAGAGAGAGAGAGAGAGAGAGAGAGAGAGAGAGAGAGAGAGAGAGAGAGAGAGAGAGAGGGAGAGAGGCAGGGAGATGCAGAGATAGAGAGAGGGAGAGGGAGAGAGAGAGAGAGAGAGAGAGAGAGAGAGAGAGAGAGAGAGGGAGGAGAGAGAGAGAGGCTGAGAGAGATGCAGAGATGGAGAGGGAGGAGAGAGAGGAGAGGGAGGCCGAGAGAGATGCAGAGATGGAGAGAGAGAGAGAGAGAGAGAGAGATGCAGAGATAGAGATAGAGAGAGGGAGAGGGAGAGAGAGGCCGAGAGAGATGCAGAGATAGAGAGAGGGAGAGGGAGAGGGAGAGGCCGAGAGAGATGCAGAGATAGAGAGAGGGAGAGGGAGAGAGAGAGAGAGAGGCCGAGAGAGAGAGAACGTTAAAGGTCCAGGTGTCTTGTATGTATGTAACCAGGTGAGAGCATCAGGGATACAGAGTCCTGCATTTATCACAGTGGCTAAACACACAAAGACACAGTATGTCAGAACAGATCAAAGCCTCATTAACACAGATGGTTGTTGAATAGATGAAAGTGATATTATTAGATTTAGCCTGGTTTCTGGATGTTTTGACCAAACCAATGTTTAATGGATGGTCATAGTTCTGAGTTGGATCATCTCCCGCCCTGGATGCCCCAGCTCACAGCTGATCCACGGAGTGAATGAGACAAATGTAAACCCAAGAGCAAGTTAGGAGGTGTTTCTCTTCAAACGACAAACGCCTCAGGGCTTTTGAGGAGAGAGCAGAATTTAATAACCTGGCTTTGACACCTGACACACGCACGCACACACACACACACACACACATTCTCACCCTTATTTACGCACACAGACACACGCAAGTGCACGCGAGCACATACACACCTGCCTCATGTGAGGGATTGATTGCTATTACCTACAGTCCATTAGACCTGTCAATCATCCGCCAGTGCAGCTGTCTGTTTTTTGTGTGACCCGTCTGCATTCCTACAGAGATTAACTGTGGACCTCTAAGACAAAATGTTTTAAAACAAAGACAAAAGTCTGCAAATATGTTGTATTGTCACATACACCAGATAGGTGCAGTGAAATGTGTTGTTCTACAGGGTCAGCCATAGTAGTACGGCATCCCTGGAGCAAATTAGGGTTAAGTGCCTTGCTCAAGGGCACATCAACAGATTTTTGACCTTGTCGGCTCAGGTATTCAAACCAGCGACCTTTCTGTTACTGGCCCAACTCTCTAACTGCTAGGCTACCTGCCGCCCACTCATGCCTAGGGCCATGGGCCTAAAGTTTTCCTGATGTTATGACCTGACGAGGAAAACCTCTGGGCCCTAGTCATTCTACATACAGTAGTTGTAAGCGATCAAAACTATTTTTAGGGATGTACTAAACCAAAAGGTCAAAGGTCATAGCTAGCACCATGTTATAACCTCTGAGAGAGAGGGGAGCTCTTGAATTTATGAATTAATGGGGGGGCTCACATTAACCAGCTCCATGCTCATAACGAAGCTCAAACCACTACTGTCATACATGATGGGACTGCAATGAATGATGGGAATGTCTGTGCTTCCATTGCCGGTGTCTGTCTGACTAATAGAGAAACACAACAGGATACAGGAGTTTCTCAACAGTCAGGGATAGAAAGAGTGATTAGAGACATGAACAGACATGTACACACATTCACAAACACACACACGTACATTCACAGCACATTCAGACACACACACGTATGGGACACATTCAGACACACACACTCACAAACAAGAAATCCAGGAAACCACTAGAGTACTATTGTCCCACACCCTCTAGTCAGTGCTTCGATCACACACTGTCAGAACGTGTTAGCTCAGAGGGCATACACTGGAAAACTCAGAGTGACAGGTGACTCTCTCCTCCACACACACCTCTTTCCACACTCATACAGGACAAACACAAATGCACGCACCACACCACACACCACACCACACACCAAACACCACACCACACCACACCAAACCACACACACCACACCAACTGGAGGATTTTAGCATGCTGATCCGGCAAAGTGTACTAGAGGGGACCGATGGAGGTGCAGCCAACTTCCCCAGAGGACTGTAGCGTGGTAGTGCCCAAAGACCAGCCATGCGTGTCACCATGGAAACCAGGCCTCGTCGGTACTAGTTCAAATGGTCTGAGGAGAGAGTTGGAGCTCGGTGACAAAGGTCCTTAAATAACCATGAGGGCAGGATGGTACTACTGTAGGCCAAGGACCAAGACAAACACACACACACACACACACACAGAGACACACACACACACACACACACACACACACACACACACAAAACTCACATGCACTAACTAGATTAGACACGGAACTTTAAAAGACTTCTATGTTTGCGCTAGAATGAACTGTGTCTGAAAAAGACGAAGAGGTGATCCTGCTTTTCCAGATTAGTAAAGGCTGTGAAGTGTTGTCTTTGTGGTGATGTCAGAGTTGACATGAGTCCTGTTTACTCTTCTCTGCTCTCTCCATGGTCTCTGTTTACACACACAGGCCTCATACAGGGTGAGGGGACCCCTATTCAACCCATCCCAAAGACCACTCTGATGGGATAGCCTCTTCCAGGGGAGAGAGGGGGCATAGTGTCTGCCAAGGTTGTGTGGAAGTCCTTGTGTAGATAATAGCAGTCGGCAGGGGAACAAAGTAACATTGGCACCAGGCCAGACTGCTGTCACTCAGTCAGATCCTCTACTCTTCCCTGCATCCGTCTTCTCTCTTTTCTCTTACAACAGTTTCCTCTCCTCTTCGCTCTACTCCCTCGCTCTCTCTTCTTTCCAGTGCTGACCCTCTGCTCTCTCTCTCTCTCTTCTTTCCAGTGCTGACCCTCTGCTCTCTCTCCCTCTTCTTTCCAGTGCTGACCCTCTGCTCTCTCTCCCTCTTCATTCCAGTGCTGACCCTCTGCTCTCTCTCTCTCTCTCTCTTCTTTCCAGTGCTGACCCTCTGCTCTCCTCTTTCATTCCAGTGCTGACTCCTCTGCTCTCCTCTTCATTCCAGTGCTGACCCTCTGCTCTCTCTCTCTTCTTTCCAGTGCTGACCCTCTCTCTCTCTCTCTCTCTCTCTCTCTCTCTCTCTCTCTCTCTCTCTCTCTCTCTCTCTTTCTCAGTGCTGACCCTCTGCTCTCTCTCTCTCTCTCTCTCTTTCCAGTGCTGACCCTCTGCTTTCCAGTGCTGACCCTCTGCTCTCTCTCTCTCTCTCTTCTTTCCAGTGCTGACCCTCTGCTCTCTCTCTCTTCTTTCCAGTGCTGACCCTCTGCTCTCTCTCTCGCTCCAGTGCTGACCCTCTGCTCTCTCTCTTCTTTCCAGTGCTGACCCTCTGCTCTCACTCTCTTCTTTCCAGTGCTGACCCTCTGCTCTCACTTTCTCTCTTCTTTCCAGTGCTGACCCTCTGCTCTCTCTCTCTCTCTCTATCCACAAATCTTATTTCCTCATTTCATGTCTTCTATCCACTCTTCCACTTCTAACCTCTGAACCCAGAATGGACCAGAATGGACTTGAATGGACCAGAATGGAATCGAATGGTGCAAATATATTTGAGTGGACCAGAATGGATTTGAGTGGACCAGAATGGATTTGAGTGGACCAGAATGGACTTGAATGGTGCAAATATATTTGAGTGGACCAGAATGGATTTGAGTGGACCAGAATGGACTTGAATGGTGCAAATATATTTGAGTGGACCAGAATGGATTTGAGTGGACCAGAATGGATTTGAGTGGACCAGAATGGACTTGAATGGTACAAATAGATTTGAGTGGACCAGAATGGACTTGAATGGTGCAAATGGATTTGAGTGGACCAGAATGGACTTGAATGGTACAAATAGATTTGAGTGGACCAGAATGGACCAGAATGGACTTGAATGGTGCAAATAGATTTGAGTGGACCAGAATGGACCAGAATGGACTTGAATGGTGCAAATGGATTTGAGTGGACCAGAATGGACCAGAATGGACTTGAATGGTGCAAATAGATTTGAATGGACCAGAATGGACATTGTGTCTCCTCACAGTGGATTATGGCTCCAGTCATTATCTATGACGGCGTCTCTGTCTCTCTATAAACTTCAGCTGCATTCTGGAGTGAAAGACGACTAATGTGCAGTAAACGTGCTGGGGCACGAAACTCCAACAGGCATCGATTAAACCACAGTTGAAGATAAACATTAATTACAGCTCATTAGCGAAAAAAATCTGTTTAAATGGGTCAACAGTCTCCTACTTGTAGGGTCATCTGGGATGAAATAATCAAATAAACCTAGGGTCAGAATGTTCCACCACATTCTACTCTCTCGTCTGTCCTCTCCACCTCTCCCCTTCCCACAATCCCACATTAAACAACTATTAACAATTGTTCATCTCTAATATCTAGTTAGTAATCACCAGAATGATAATTAAACCGCTGTGCAGTGGAATGAAACAAATGCCAGGAGGTTAAACAACCACTTCCTCATCAGTTAAATTTGTTCCCTTCAATCCAAATCATCCCTTTAAAAAAACAAAAACAAAAACAGATCACTTGGAAACAAGAACAGGAAGGAGATTAAAGGCCGTTTGATGGAAGGGTTGCGTCTTGTGCCAGCGTTGTGTCATCAGCAGGCTCAACGGTCCTCAAACATTCAGAGAATTCCACGAGACTTTGAGGTTGAAACCTTTCCTTAGTATTGAAGGAACTTGAGTTCTGAGGTTAAGAAGGTGACAAGTATTGAGTAGGAAGATGACAGGTATGGCATATTAAGGTGACAGGTATGGCATACGGATGACTGGAATGGATGGCACCAAGGAGAGTGTGTGCCAGAATGTTTCAGTCTATAATCGGATTACAACAAGGTCAACTGTTTTAAGAGAGAAGACTATGTACTGAATGTATCTGGTTTGTAACACACATACAGTACCAGGTGTTACCATGAGGAAAGAGGCATTAGCAAGCAAAGAGCCTTACATTATAATAATAATAATAATTTATTCAATTTGTATAGCACTTTTCATTACAGAAAATAATCTCAACGCAAATAAAAATCAAAACAAACCAACAACAAAAATAGAATGTTTATATTTCATTGACCCTATAGTGACCATTATCGAACACCAACACATTTCACTATAATCTCATTCATTACTGTTCTACTAGCTGAACTTTAGACTGGATACCCAGAGCTCACTTTGGGAGACAGACAAACAGAGCTCACTTTGGGAGACAGACAAACAGAGCTCACTTTGGGAGACAGACAAACAGAGCTCACTTTGGGAGACAGACAAACAGAACTCACTTTGGGAGACAGACAAACAGAACTCACTTTGGGAGACAGACAAACAGAGCTCACTTTGGGAGACAGACAAACAGAGCTCACTTTGGGAGACAGACAAACAGAGCTCACTTTGGGAGACAGACAAACAGAGCTCACTTTGGGAGACAGACAAACAGAGCTCACTTTGGGAGACAGACAAACAGAACTCACTTTGGGAGACAGACAAACAGAACTCACTTTGGGAGACAGACAAACAGAGCTCACTTTGGGAGACAGACAAACAGAACTCACTTTGGGAGACAGACAAACAGAACTCACTTTGGGAGACAGACAAACAGAACTCACTTTGGGAGACAGACAAACAGAGCTCACTTTGGGAGACAGACAAACAGAGCTCATTTTGGGAGACAGACAAACAGAACTCACTTTGGGAGACAGACAAACAGAGCTCACTTTGGGAGACTCTCAGCCCTAAAACATCTGAGAGAAGCACCTCATTTCCTGTTCCACATTCCCTTCCAGCATCCTGGGCTGTTGAAACCCAGAGCTCACATTGGGAAACAGACAAACAGTCATCTCTGTAAATGCCAGCCAAGTTTAGATGACGAGGCGCATTTGCTTGGGAGATGTCACCGTATCCCTGCGTGCGTCCTTTAGACTAGTGCGTGACGCTACCAGGAGGCGTCTGTCGTGCGCGTGTGTGTCTGTCTGTGTGTGCGTGTGTCTGTGTGTGTGTGTGCGTGTGTGTCTGTCTGTGTGTGCGTGTGTCTGTGTGTGTCTGTCTGTGTGTGTGTGTGTGTGTGTGTGTGCGTGTGTGTGTGCGTATAGAACCACTCATAGCTTTCAGCAAACTGTGAATAATGGACATTTCCAAGAAACACTCTTTAAATCATTCTAAATGTGTGATGGCTACTAAGCATCCAATTCCAGGAAAGAGACATGAAACACATTGACAGTCTTTTGTGACATACAGTATGATGGTTAAGAACAGCTAATGGGGCGGCAGGTTAGCCTAGTGGTTAGAGCATTGGACTAGTAACCGGAAGGTTGCAAGTTCAAACCCCCGAGCTGACAAGGTACAAATCTTTCGTTCTGCCCCTGAACAGGCAGTTAACCCATAGGCCGTCATTGAACATAAGAATTTGTTCTTAACTGAAATGCCTAGTTAAATAAAGGTAAAATCAAGAATAAATTGATTTCACAAGAGAATGTAGCCTCGGTTAAGTAACAAAAGATGGTGGATAAATGAAGATAATTCATTCAGGCCGTTACCATATTTAAAAAAAATGTTTATGGTTCGTTCTGTTCTGCTTAACAGGGTGGCTCTCCCATAGACACCAGTGCAATAGCATTTACATGTATATGAACCAGAAAACACAGAGTGGGATGTCTAGCTTCCTCTTCCGTCTCTGAAGTAACTACACAAATACAAATATAGAGTTGCATGAGTCACCATGACAACCATGGAATGTATTATGGGATGGATCAAGAGAACGTTTTACAGAACTGCTTTACATTACTTTGAAGTTTGTGTACACTGAGTGTACCTTTGGGCCCAGAACATCCTGAATTCATTGGGGCAGGCTCTACAAGGTGTCAAAAGTGTTCCACAGGGATGTTGGGCCATTGTTACGAACCCCTTTTCCCAGCAGTCTAGGGGGAGGGAAACGAGACCCGTAACATATCTCATGCAAAACACAACAGTGAAAAGGAACAGTGAGAACTAAACAAAATCCACAGACAATCTAAACCTACCGTCAAACAAGTTAGGTTTATTGTCAAACACACGGTAATGGGGTGTGGGGAAAAGGGCTGAGCTGGACCCAAGGAAAGAAATAATAAATATCCCAAAACCCCTAAGCTGGTCTTACTGGGTAAAGAACAGCTAGCTAACTAACCAATGAAATACAGTGGGTGGTCCGCCCAGTTGTAACCAGGGTATTTAGACAGTTTTCCTGCGGGTAATGTATGCCCAAGGGTGACTTGACTGGTGATCCCCTTTTCCCACAAACAAACAATAATACACCCCAGCAGTACATTTTCACATGATAACAGACCATGTGAGATGTATCCGCACAAACACACTAAACTGTGGGGTATGAAAGATTGTGGTTTTCAGCAAATCCAAAGAAAGAAAGAAAGAAAGAAAGAAAGAAAGAAAGAAAGAAAGAAAGAAAGAAAGAAAGAGAGAGAGAGAGTATCTGGGAAATCAACTGACTGGGTTCTTAAACCAAGGGAAAGGGGATGTGATTGGGTAAAGGAAACAGGATGAGGTGTGTCTTCAGATTGATGCGACTGATGACTGCCACCTGTTACTAGGACAGAGGAGAAATACAAATACCCCCAGGATACCTGTATCCGTAACACTCCCACCCTTAAAAAAAGAGCTAACCAATAAGGATTGCGACCAAAGTATTTACAACGAATACTAACAAGTTCAACAAGCAAAGGCAATCTAACGAGACATACAAAAATCATACATTTTTAAACACGAGACAAAGCATCCGCCAATACATTTTCAGAACCCTTTTTGTGGCACATCTCCAAATGATAATTCTGCACAATAAGCGACCAACGCATAAGGCGCTGGTTCTGGTTGTACATCCGGCGGAGAAACACTAAGGGGTTATGGTCAGAATATACGACCACTGGTAGGGCACTGGAACCAATATATACTTCAAAGTATTGCAGAGATAACAACAAAGCTAGAGCTTCTTGTTCGATGGTTGCATAGTTAGCCTGACATTTGTTAAACTTTCGAGAAAAATAACAAATAGGATGATCCACTCCACTCCTGCTGCAGTAGAACAGCACCAGCACCTCTGGCACTAGCATCTACCTCAAGTTTAAACGGTCGTTCAAAGTCCGGAACAGCAAGTACAGGGGTATTACATAAGACAATCAGGGGACCACTCAAACGATCTAGCCAGACCGAGCAAATCGATCAATGGAGCAGCTACCGCAGAGAAGTTTACAGAAACTAGGGTAGTAGCCAACCATCCCTAAAAAGCGGCGTAGCTCTCGTCTGGCAGTAGGTGCGGGGAATGCAGATATAGCCAAGACCTTGGCATCAACAGGGCGCACCTGTCCATGGCCGACCTCTTTGCTGAGATGGGAAACAGTGGCCTTCACAAACTCGCACAATGCCAAGTTCAGGGTTGACTCCAATGCTTCCCAAAGTTGTATCAAGTTGGCTGGATGTCCTTTTGGTGGTGGACCATTCTTGATACACACGGGAAACTGTTGAGCGTGAAAACCCAGAAGAGTTGCAGTTCTTGACTCAAACCAGTGTGCCTGGCACCTACTACCATACGCTGTTCAAAGGCACTTAAATCTTTTGTCTTGCCCATCCACCCTCTGAATGGAAAATATACACATCCACGTCTCAATTGTCTCAAGGCTTAACAATCCTTCTTGTTAACTGGTCTCCTCCCCTCATCTACACTGATTGAAGTGGATTTAACAAGTGACATCAATAAGGGATCCCAGCTTCCACCTGGATTTGCCTGGTCAGTCTGTCATGGAAAGAGCAGGTATTGTTAATATGTTGTACACTCAGCGTTATCCTCTGTGGCACTATATGTGAATACAGCAGCGTGTACGTGTCAGAGAGTGAATAAGGTAAAAGAACACACACACACACACACACACACACACACACACACACACACACACACACACACACACACACACACACACACACACACACACACACACACACACACACACACACACACACACACACACACACACACACACACACACACACACACACACACACACACACACACACACACAGAGGTTAATGTCCACCTGTATAGGAGTTTCAGATTGGATGGGGTTTTTGTGCCTGAAATATGATGTGTGAAGAAACCTCTCAGGCCTTCCTTCGTTAATGAATTTCCCCATATTAGAGTGCATTGCAGGGAAGTTAGTATTTCTTTCTCTCTCTCTGTTTCATCCCTTCTCCTCTGTTCTCTTCCACTGTTTTTATTTCATATCATGTGGTGTGTCCTATACTGGACCAGACTATACTGGACCAGACTATACTGGACCAGACTATACTGGACCAGACTATACTGGACCAGACTATACTGGACAAGACAATACTGGACCAGACTATACTGGACCAGACAATACTGGACCAGACTATACTGGACCAGACTATACTGGACCAGACTATACTGGACCAGACTATACTGGACCAGACTATACTGGACCAGACTATACTGGACCAGACTATACTGGACCAGACTATACTGGACAAGACAATACTGGACCAGACTATACTGGACCAGACTATACTGGACCAGACTATACTGGACCAGACAATACTGGACCAGACTATACTGGACCAGACTATACTGGACCAGACAATACTGGACCAGACTATACTGGACCAGACTATACTGGACAAGACTATACTGGACAAGACTATACTGGACAAGACAATACTGGACCAGACTAATGCTTTTAACATGGTCCAGGACTTCCAGCCAAAGGCATTAACTATATTCATCCCACAATGCACCTGTCTCAATCCATATAGTTGGGAGTGGATGTAAACGTCTTTGAGGATGGTGTCCACTCTGACCCTTTCAGGTAAATTAAATCAATGGCCACCCGTTCGTGTTGTGTTAAATGTGGCAGAAGATGCTTCAGGTAAGTTAGCTTGTTGTTAATTAAAGGGAGACCTTGAGGGGAAAAGCCTGAGCGAGTCTGATGATGGTATTTTCTGTCCTCCTTGAGGTGCCCCTGTAAGCACCTTTCTAAACTCCTCTTTAACTTCACCGTCCGCTTCCATGGTCATTCAGTTGTTTGGACTCTCTGCCTTCGGCTGACACCCATTTCTAATAGAGCAGCAAAGCACTTTGGCATCTACAGGATAGAGCACCCTTTTTACAACAGCAGAAATGCCACCTGGGTCGGGTCCCAAGCCCAACAAGCCCCTGTATTGATTAAGTCTCTCAACCCAGGCATGGGGTTGATTTTTGGCTTGTACCGTGGCTGATATCTCCTCCACCCTCCCACTCCATCCTTTCTACCTGTTTGACAAACTGAAAACAACAACAAAAACACAAACAAAAACGTCCCCTCCAAAAGAGCACAGCCAACCAAGACATTGTAATTCATTTTAAAAGTAATTGCTTGAAATGATGAGTTGAGTTGGGCCACTCTCCCTGTTACCTCTGAATTGGAAATATAATTGCGGCGGACAGTAATTGGCCAGGCCGAGACGGTTGGTTATTGTAGTCTGCTGAGGCCGACTGCATCATTACTCTGCCTTGGACATGGTTCAGCCTTTGAACTGCAAAGAGGAACACAAACACACACACACACAATGCTCTGCTTCCCTGTGCCAGCACTCCATCACCACTCAGCCCCATGCCCCGCTCTAAGGATCTAACTTGTTTTCCATCTCCTCCCTCACTCCTTCTGGTAATGCGACCAATTGAACATATGCGGTGGTACCTAATGAATACGATGTCAGTTCGGTTGTCATCTGAGACATTCTCATCAACCTCCTGTCCAACGTATGACCATATTAGAGATACATATTTCCCTCAGATTACACAGATCCACAAAGAATTTGAAAACAAATCAAATTTTGATAAACTCCCATATCTACTGGGGGAAATTCCAGTGTGCCATCACAGCGGCAAGATTTGTGACCTGTTGCCACAAGAAAAGGGCAACCAGTGAAGAACAAACATCATTGTAAATACAACCCATATTTATGCTTATTTATTTTCCCTTGTGTTCTTTAACCATTTGTACATTTTTACAACACTGTATATATATATATATATGTATAATATGACATTTGTAATGTCTTTATTGTTTTGAAACTTCTGTATGTGTAATGTTTACTGCTAATTTTGATTGTTTATTTCACTTTTGTATATTATCTACCTCACTTGCTTTGGCAATGTTAACACATGTTTCCCATGCCAATAAAGCCCCTTGAATTGAATTGATATATACATGGCCAATCCTCCCGGAAACAGAGCAGAGAAAGAGAGAGAGAGAGAGATATATACAAGGCCAATCCTCCGAAACAGAGCAGAGAGAGAGAGAGAGAGATATATACAAGGCCAATCCTCCGAAACAGAGCAGAGAAGGAGAGAGAGAGATATATACAAGGCCAATCCTCCAAAACAGAGCAGAGAAAGAGAGAGAGAGAGAGATATACACAAGGCCAATCCTCCGAAACAGAGCAGAGAAAGAGAGAGAGAGATATACACAAGGCCAATCCTCCGAAACAGAGCAGAGAAAGAGAGAGAGAGAGATATACAAAAGGCCAATCCTCCGAAACAGAGCAGAGAAAAGAGAGAGAGAGATATACACAAGGCCAATCCTCCGAAACAGAGCAGAGAAAGAGAGAGAGAGATATATACAAGGCCAATCCTCCAAAACAGAGCAGAGAAAGAGAGAGAGAGTTATACACAAGGCCAATCCTCCAAAACAGAGCAGAGAGAGTTATATACAAGGCCAATCCTCCAAAACAGAGCAGAGAGAGAGAGAGTTATATACAAGGCCAATCCTCCAAAACAGAGCAGAGAGAGAGAGATATATACAAGGCCAATCCTCCAAAACAGAGCAAAGAGAGAGAGATATATACAAGGCCAATCCTCCAAAACAGAGCAGAGAGAGAGAGAGTTATATACAAGGCCAATCCTCCAAAACAGAGCAGAGAAAGAGAGAGATATATACAAGGCCAATCCTCCAAAACAGAGCAGAGATAGAGAGAGTTATATACAAGGCCAATCCTCCAAAACAGAGCAGAGAGAGAGATATATACAAGGCCAATCCTCCAAAACAGAGCAGAGAGAGAGAGAGATATATACAAGGCCAATCCTCCAAAACAGAGCAGAGAGAGAGAGAGTTATATACAAGGCCAATCCTCCAAAACAGAGCAGAGAAAGAGAGAGAGATATATACAAGGCCAATCCTCCCGGAAACAGAGCAGAGAGAGAGAGAGAGAGATATATACAAGGCCAATCCTCCGAAACAGAGCAGAGAAGGAGAGAGAGAGATATATACAAGGCCAATCCTCCGAAACAGAGCAGAGAAAGAGAGAGAGAGAGATATACACAAGGCCAATCCTCCGAAACAGAGCAGAGAAAGAGAGAGAGAGAGATATACACAAGGCCAATCCTCCGAAACAGAGCAGAGAAAGAGAGAGAGAGATATATACAAGGCCAATCCTCCGAAACAGAGCAGAGAAAGAGAGAGAGAGATATACACAAGGCCAATCCTCCTAAACAGAGCAGAGAAAGAGAGAGAGAGAGAGATATACACAAGGCCAATCCTCCGAAACAGAGCAGAGAAAGAGAGAGAGAGAGATATACACAAGGCCAATCCTCCGAAACAGAGCAGAGAAAGAGAGAGAGATATATACAAGGCCAATCCTCCGAAACAGAGCAGAGAAAGAGAGAGAGAGATATATACAAGGCCAATCCTCCAAAACAGAGCAGAGAAAGAGAGAGAGAGTTATACACAAGGCCAATCCTCCAAAACAGAGCAGAGAGAGTTATATACAAGGCCAATCCTCCAAAACAGAGCAGAGAGAGAGAGAGTTATATACAAGGCCAATCCTCCAAAACAGAGCAGAGAGAGAGAGAGATATATACAAGGCCAATCCTCCAAAACAGAGCAGAGAGAGAGTTATATACAAGGCCAATCCTCCAAAACAGAGCAGAGAAAGAGAGAGATATATACAAGGCCAATCCTCCAAAACAGAGCAGAGATAGAGAGAGTTATATACAAGGCCAATCCTCCAAAACAGAGCAGAGAGAGAGATATATACAAGGCCAATCCTCCAAAACAGAGCAGAGAGAGAGAGAGATATATACAAGGCCAATCCTCCAAAACAGAGCAGAGAGAGAGAGAGTTATATACAAGGCCAATCCTCCAAAACAGAGCAGAGAAAGAGAGAGAGAGTTATACACAAGGCCAATCCTCCGAAACAGAGCAGAGATAGAGAGAGAGAGATATACACAAGGCCAATCCTCCGAAACAGAGCAGAGAAAGAGAGAGAGAGATATATACAAGGCCAATCCTCCGAAACAGAGCAGAGAAGGAGAGAGAGAGAGATATATACAAGGCCAATCCTCCAAAACAGAGCAGAGAAAGAGAGAGAGAGAGATATACAAGGCCAATCCTCCAAAACAGAGCAGAGAAAGAGAGATATATACAAGGCCAATCCTCCGAAACAGAGCAGAGAAAGAGAGATATATACATGGCCAATCCTCCGAAACAGAGCAGAGAAAGAGAGAGAGAGTTATATACATGGCCAATCCTCTGAAACAGAGCAGAGAAAGAGAGAGAGAGATATATACAAGGCCAATCCTCCGAAACAGAGCAGAGAAAGAGAGAGAGAGGTATACACAAGGCCAATCCTCCAAAACAGAGCAGAGAAAGAGAGAGAGAGAGGTATACACAAGGCCAATCCTCCAAAACAGAGCAGAGAGAGAGTTATATACATGGCCAATCCTCCAAAACAGAGCAGAGAGAAGAAGAAACCCTTAAAACAGGAGTGGTGTCCCAGATGAGAGGGTTGTATTCTTTCCCTCTACTACAGAAAACACTTTCTTAGCAAAGTGTGTGTGTATGTATGCGCATGAGATAGTGCATGTGTGTGTTTTAATCAGTGTGTGTGTGTGTGTTTTGTATGAATGGGGGTATATAGGTCAGGCATGTCAGACCAAGGCTGCCATCGCCCATCGCCCCCATGCCTTGCAGATACAGGTCCCATAGCTTTCCATTAGGACTCTCTGTGAGAGTACAACCCCCCCACACACACACAGTACGTCCCAACATTAGGAGAAGTACAAATAGTGTTGACTGCCTTTAGGGGGGAAACACCAGCTGTGACAGGAACATGTACCATGCTGGATGGAAGACTATTACAGAGGAAAAGCTTCTGCATTAGATATTGCGTTAGGGAAATGATTAGCACCTATTGTCTCTCCATGTTATATGTCCAACTACTACAGACCAGGGATGGGCAACTCCAGTCCTCGAGTGATGTCACACAGCTGATTAAACTAATTACATTCTAAACTGAAGATCTTGATTAGTTGATTATTGGAGTCAGGTGTGTTAGAAGGGGCTGGGGCAAAAGTGTGACACCAGTCAGGCCCCTGAGGACCAGAGTTTCCCATAGCTGCTATATAGACGCTGTCATCAGGCTCACTTTGTGGCTCACTTTGCCGACGTCCTATTGAAACAACAACAGACAGAAGAAGTTTGCATCATGTAGTTATTACAATGCATATAAATAGAATGAATCTATTCTATGTTAAAACTACACTACATGACCCAACAGTAAGAGGACACCTGCTCCTCGAACATTTCATTCCAAAATCATGGACATTAATATTGGAGTTGGTTCCCCCCCTTTGCTGCTATAACAGCCTCCACTCTTCTGGGAAGGCTTTCCACTAGATGTTGGAACATTGCTGCGGGGACTTGCTTCCATTCTGCCACAAGAACATTAGTGAGGTCTGGCACTGATGTTGGGCGGTTAGGCCCGGCTCGCAGTCGCCGTTCTAATTCATCACAAAAGTGTTCGATGGGGTTGAGGTCGGGGATCTGTGCAGGCCAGTTAAGTTCTTCCACACCTATATCTGTATGGACCTCGCTTTGTGCACAAGGGGCATTGTCATGCTGAAACAGGAAAGGGCCTTCCCCAAGCTGTTGCCACAAAGTTGGAAGTACAGAATCGTCTAGAATGTCACTGTATACTGTAGTGTTAAGATTTCCCTTCACTGTAACTAAGGGGCCTAGCCCGAACCATAAAAACAGCCCCAGACCACTATTCCTCCTCCACCAAACTTTACAGTTGGCACTATGCATTCGAACAGATAGCGTTCTCCTGGCATCTGACAAACCCAGATTAGTCCGTCGGACTGCCAGAGGGCAAAGCGTGATTCATCACTCCAGAGAACACGTTTCCACTGCTCCAGAGTCCAATGCCGGCGAGGATTTTACACCCCTCCAGCCGATGCTTGGCATTGCACATGGTGATCTTAGGCTTGTGTGCCGCTGCTCAGCCATGGAAACCCATTTCATGAAGATCCCGACGAACAGTTATTGTGCTGATGTTGCTTCCAGAGGCAGTTTGGAACTCGGTAGTCAGTGTTGCAACTGAGGACAGGCGGTTTTTGCGCGCTATGCTGTTAAGCACTCAGCGGTTCTGTGAGCGTATGTGGCCTACCACTTCACGGCTGAGCCGTTGTTGCTCCTAGATGTTTCCACTTCACAATAACAGCACTTACAGTTGACCAGGGCAGCTCTAGCAGGGCAGACATTTTACAAACTGACTTGTTGGAAAGGTGGTATCCTGTGACGGTGCCACAATGAAAGTCACTGAGCTCTTCATACACCTGTCAGCGACATGAAATAGCCGAATCCACTAATTTGAAGGGGTGTCCACATACTTTTGTAAATATGGTATATTTGGAATGCTTTTCCTTGTGTTTCAGCATTTCAGCTTTTCATTACATTTCCCAACTTTATCTGTGCTTGATTAGGATAGTGTTTGTGTTGTGCTGCTGCTTTGATCAGTGGGCTGTGAGAAGACAACCTTGTGTGTGTCTGATCACAACAAACAGACATCCCACCCATCCCTGAGCACACCAACACCATCTGTCTGGTATGGATCTCTGGGGCTGCCTGAGTGTGTGTGTGTGTTTGGGAAGTCGGTGTATGTGTGTGTGTGTGTGTGTGAGCAACTTCAAACTGACAACAGAAGTGTAACTCCTCTGTTCTGATGTTCGCCCCTCGACACAGGCGGGAACACGCACGCACACACACACAGGCATGCGCACGCACACACAGAGCTGAAATCTGCTGTGTTCAAACAGGACTGTGAAGTCTTAATTAAGAAGCTCTAACAGAAGAGTGATTAAAAGAAGAACCTGAAAGGATTTGTTAATGAAAGGAGTGATTCCCTCATCAGCTAAAGGAGAGGAGGGGAAGGAGAAGATAGGGATGAGAAAGAGGAGGGGTAAGAGAGATGAGGGGTGGGATAGAGAGAAGGAAAGAGATAAAGAAGGAGAAGATAGGGATGAGAAAGAGGAGGGGTAACAGAGATGAGGGGTGGGATAGAGAGAAGGAAAGAGATAAAGAAGGAGAAGATAGGGATGAGAAAGAGGAGGGGTAACAGAGATGAGGGGTGGGATAGAGAGAAGGAAAGAGATAAAGAAGGAGAAGATAGGGATGAGAAAGAGGTGGGGTAACAGAGATGAGGGGTGGGATAGAGAGAAGGAAAGAGATGAAGAAGGAGAAGATAGGGATGAGAAAGAGGAGGGGTAACAGAGATGAGGGGTGGGATAGAGAGAAGGAAAGAGATAAAGAAGGAGAAGATAGGGATGAGAAAGAGGAGGGGTAACAGAGATGAGGGGTGGGATAGAGAGAAGGAAAGAGATAAAGAAGGAGAAGATAGGGATGAGAAAGAGGAGGGGTAACAGAGATGAGGGGTGGGATAGAGAGAATGAAAGAGATAAAGAAGGAGAAGATAGGGATGAGAAAGAGGAGGGGTAACAGAGATGAGGGGTGGGATAGAGAGAATGAAAGAGATAAAGAAGGAGAAGATAGGGATGAGAAAGAGGAGGGGTAACAGAGATGAGGGGTGGGATAGAGAGAAGGAAAGAGATAAAGAAGGAGAAGATAGGGATGAGAAAGAGGAGGGGTAACAGAGATGAGGGGTGGGATAGAGAGAAGGAAAGAGATAAAGAAGGAGAAGATAGGGATGAGAAAGAGGAGGGGTAACAGAGATGAGGGGTGGGATAGAGAGAAGGAAAGAGATAAAGAAGGAGAAGATAGGGATGAGAAAGAGGAGGGGTAACAGAGATGAGGGGTGGGATAGAGAGAAGGAAAGAGATAAAGAAGGAGAAGATAGGGATGAGAAAGAGGAGGGGTAACAGAGATGAGGGGTGGGATAGAGAGAAGGAAAGAGATAAAGAAGGAGAAGATAGAGATGAGAAAGAGGAGGGGTAACAGAGATGAGGGGTGGGATAGAGAGAATGAAAGAGATAAAGAAGGAGAAGATAGGGATGAGAAAGAGGAGGGGTAACAGAGATGAGGGGTGGGATAGAGAGAAGGAAAGAGATAAAGAAGGAGAAGATAGGGATGAGAAAGAGGAGGGGTAACAGAGATGAGGGGTGGGATAGAGAGAAGGAAAGAGATAAAGAAGGAGAAGATAGGGATGAGAAAGAGGAGGGGTAACAGAGATGAGGGGTGGGATAGAGAGAATGAAAGAGATAAAGAAGGAGAAGATAGGGATGAGAAAGAGGAGGGGTAACAGAGATGAGGGGTGGGATAGAGAGAAGGAAAGAGATAAAGAAGGAGAAGATAGGGATGAGAAAGAGGAGGGGTAACAGAGATGAGGGGTGGGATAGAGAGAATGAAAGAGATAAAGAAGGAGAAGATAGGGATGAGAAAGAGGAGGGGTAACAGAGATGAGGGGTGGGATAGAGAGAATGAAAGAGATAAAGAAGGAGAAGATAGGGATGAGAAAGAGGAGGGGTAACAGAGATGAGGGGTGGGATAGAGAGAAGGAAAGAGATAAAGAAGGAGAAGATAGGGATGAGAAAGAGGAGGGGTAACAGAGATGAGGGGTGGGATAGAGAGAATGAAAGAGATAAAGAAGGAGAAGATAGAGATGAGAAAGAGGAGGGGTAACAGAGATGAGGGGTGGGATAGAGAGAAGGAAAGAGATAAAGAAGGAGAAGATAGGGATGAGAAAGAGGAGGGGTAACAGAGATGAGGGGTGGGATAGAGAGAATGAAAGAGATAAAGAAGGAGAAGATAGGGATGAGAAAGAGGAGGGGTAACAGAGATGAGGGGTGGGATAGAGAGAAGGAAAGAGATAAAGAAGGAGAAGATAGAGATGAGAAAGAGGAGGGGTAACAGAGATGAGGGGTGGGATAGAGAGAAGGAAAGAGATAAAGAAGGAGAAGATAGGGATGAGAAAGAGGAGGGGTAACAGAGATGAGGGGTGGGATAGAGAGAAGGAAAGAGATAAAGAGGGAGAAAGGATTTGTAGACTGACTGGAGCAGTTGTCCCCTGTGTTGCTATAAGAGTGATATGGCCACAGGGCAAATAAGACTATTTACACAAAGAGCAATGTCTGATAACTATTTGAAACAGATTGTACTATTGACCTCCCTCATGGTTCTATTTGTTTGAGAGATTGATATATTATGTCTCAGGGCTCTCCAACCCTGTTCCTGGAGAGATTTCTCTGGATCTCTCTCTGGACCTCTCTCTCTCTCTCTGGACCTCTCTCTCTCTGGACCTCTCTCTCTCTGGACCGCTCTCTCTCTCTGGACCTCTCTCTGTCTGGGCCTCTCTCTCGCTGGGCCTCTCTCTCGCTGGACCTCTCTCTCTCTGGACCTCTCTCTCTCTGGACCTCTCTCTCTCTGGGCCTCTCTCTCTCTCTCTGGGCCTCTCTCTCTCTGGACCGCTCTCTCTGTCTGGGCCTCTCTCTCGCTGGGCCTCTCTCGCTGGGCCTCTCTCTCGCTGGGCCTCTCTCTCGCTGGACCTCTCTCTCGCTGGACCTCTCTCTCTCTGGACCTCTCTCTCTCTGGACCTCTCTCTCTCTGGGCCTCTCTCTCTCTGGGCCTCTCTCTCTCTGGACCGCTCTCTCTCTGGACCGCTCTCTCTCTCTGGACCTCTCTCTCTCTCTGGGCCTCTCTCTCTCTGGGCCTCTCTCTCTCTCTGGGCCTCTCTCTCTCTGGGCCTCTCTCTCTTTCTGGACCTCTCTCTGTCTGGACCTCTCTCTCTCTGGACCTCTCTCTCTCTGGACCTCTCTCTCTCTCTCTCTGGACCTCTCTCTCTCTCTCTCTCTGGGCCTCTCTCTCTCTCTGGGCCTCTCTCTCTCTCTGGGCCTCTCTCTCTCTCTGGCCTCTCTCTCTCTCTGGGCCTCTCTCTCTCTCTGGGCCTCTCTCTCTGGATCACTCTCTTTCTGGATCACTCTCTTTCTGGACCTCTCTCTCTCTGGACCTCTCTCTGGACCTCTCTCTCTGGACCTCTCTCTCGCTGGGCCTCTCTCTCGCTGGGCCTCTCTCTCGCTGGGCCTCTCTCTCTCTCTGGGCCTCTCTCTCTCTGGACCTCTCTCTCTCTCTGGACCTCTCTCTCTGGACCTCTCTCTCTCTGGACCTCTCTCTCTCTGGACCTCTCTCTCTCTGGACCCCTCTCTCTCTGGACCCCTCTCTCTCTGGACCTCTCTCTCTCTGGACCTCTCTCTCTCTGGACCTCTCTCTCTCTCTGGGCCTCTCTCTCTCTCTGGACCTCTCTCTGTCTGGACCTCTCTCTGTCTGGACCTCTCTCTCTCTGGACCTCTCTCTCTCTGGATCACTCTCTTTCTGGACCTCTCTCTCTCTGGACCTCTCTCTCTCTGGACCTCTCTCTCTCTGGATCTCTCTCTTTCTGGATCTCTCTCTCTGGACCTCTCTCTCTCTGGATCTCTCTCTCTGGACCCCTCTCTCTCTGGACCTCTCTCTCTCTCTGGACCTCTCTCTCTCTCTGGACCTCTCTCTCTCTCTGGACCTCTCTCTCTCTCTGGACCTCTCTCTCTCTCTGGACCTCTCTCTCTCTGGATCTCTCTCTCTCTGGATCTCTCTCTCTCTGGACCTCTCTCTCTCTGGATCTCTCTCTCTCCGGATTGCTCTCTGGATCTCTGTCTCTGGATCTCTCTCTCTCTCTGGACCTCTCTCTCTCTGGACCTCTCTCTCTCTCTCTGGGCCTCTCTCTCTCTGGACCCCTCTCTTTCTGGATCTCTCTCTCTGGACCTCTCTCTCTCTGGACCTCTCTCTCTGGACCTCTCTCTCTCTGGACCTCTCTCTCTCTGGACCTCTCTCTCTGGACCTCTCTCTCTCTGGATCTCTCTCTCTCTGGATCTCACTCTCTCTCTGGATCTCTCTCTCTCTCTCTGGATCTCTCTCTCTCTCTGGATCTCTCTCTCTCTCTGGATCTCTCTCTCTCTGGATCTCTCTCTCTCTGGATCTCTCTCTCTCTGGATCTCTCTCTCTCTCTGGATCTCTCTCTCTGGATCTCTCTCTGGATCTCTCTCTCTCTCTGGATCTCTCTCTCTCTGGACCTCTCTCTCTTTCATCTCATCAGTGATTATGTGAGGTACATCTCTGCCCCGTCATCTCTTCAGTAATTATGTGAGGTTGTACAGCTGTGTGGGTGGGTGTCATTGCTGGAATTCAACTTCATTAAATAAAGTGTGCATCTTTGGGACTTTGCCATTAAATAGAGATCAATTGTGGTTATCACTTTACAGTTCATATGGAATTGCATGTCTGTATTTCACGTGGTGGAATTCAATTTAAACTGTTGAAGGTAGACAGGAATGATCTCCTAGTAGTAGATTAGGTGTTATATGCCTAGTTATATGCTCATCATGTATCTGTGGGAGCTAATCCCCAGGTTAACAGTATTCACCATCTGTGGGAGCTAATCCCCAGGTTAACAGTATCCACCATCTGTGGGAGCTAATCCCCAAGTTAACAGTATCCACCATCTGTGGGAGCTAATCCCAAGTTAACAGTATTCACCATCTGTGGGAGCTAATCCCCAAGGTTACAGTATCCACATCTGTGGGAGCTAATCCCCAAGGTTACAGTATCCACCCTCTGTGGGAGCTAATCCCCAGGTTAACAGTATCCACCATCTGTGGGAGCTAATCCCCAGGTTAACAGTATCCACCATCTGTGGGAGCTAATCCCCAAGTTAACAGTATCCACCATCTGTGGGAGCTAATCCAGTATTCACCATCTGGGGAGCTTAACAGTATTCACCATCTGTGGGAGCATCTGTATTCACCATCTGGGAGCTAATCCCCAAGGTTACAGTATCCACCATCTGTGGGAGCTAATCCCCAAGTTAACAGTATCCACCATCTGTGGGAGCTAATCCCCAAGTTAACAGTATCCACCATCTGTGGAGCTAATCCCAAATTAACAGTATTCACCATCTGTGGGAGCTAATCCCAAATTAACAGTATCCACAATCTGTGGGAGCTAATCCCCAAGGTTACAGTATCCACAATCTGTGGGAGCTAATCCCCAGGTTAACAGTATCCACCATCTGTGGGAGCTAATCCCCAGGTTAACAGTATCCACCATCTGTGGGAGCTTAATCCCATCTGTGGGAAGTTAACAGTATCCACCATCTGTGGGAGCTAATCCCCAAGGTTACAGTATCCACCATCTGTGGGAGCTAATCCCAAGTTAACAGTATCCACAATCTGTGGGAGCTAATCCCCAAGTTAACAGTATCCACATCTGTGGGAGCTAATCCCCAAGGTTACAGTATCCACCATCTGTGGGAGCTAATCCCCAAGGTTACAGTATCCACCATCTGTGGGAGCTAATCACCAAGGTTACAGTATCCACCATCTGTGGGAGCTAATCCCCAAGGTTACAGTATCCACATCTGTGGGAGCTAATCCCCAAGGTTACAGTATCCACATCTGTGGGAGCTAATCCCCAAGGTTACAGTATCCACATCTGTGGGAGCTAATCCCCAAGGTTACAGTATCCACCATCTGTGGGAGCTAATCCCCAAGTTAACAGTATCCACCATCTGTGGGAGCTAATCCCAAATTAACAGTATTCACCATCTGTGGGAGCTAATCCCCAAGTTAACAGTATCCACCATCTGTGGGAGCTAATCCCCAAGTTAACAGTATCCACCATCTGTGGGAGCTAATCCCCAAGTTAACAGTATCCACCATCTGTGGGAGCTAATCCCCAAGTTAACAGTATCCACCATCTGTGGGAGCTAATCCCCAAGTTAACAGTATCCACCATCTGTGGGAGCTAATCCCCAAGTTAACAGTATCCACCATCTGTGGGAGCTAATCCCAAATTAACCGTATTCACCATCTGTGGGAGCTAATCCCAAGTTAACAGTATCCACAATCTGTGGGAGCTAATCCCCAAGTTAACAGTATTCACCATCTGTGGGAGCTAATCCCCAAATTAACAGTATCCACCATCTGTGGGAGCTAATCCCAAGTTAACAGTATCCACAATCTGTGGGAGCTAATCCCCAAGTTAACAGTATCCACCATCTGTGGGAGCTAATCCCCAAGGTTACAGTATCCACCATCTGTGGGAGCTAATCCCAAGTTAACAGTATCCACAATCTGTGGGAGCTAATCCCCAAGTTAACAGTATCCACATCTGTGGGAGCTAATCCCCAAGGTTACAGTATCCACCATCTGTGGGAGCTAATCCCCAAGGTTACAGTATCCACCATCTGTGGGAGCTAATCACCAAGGTTACAGTATCCACCATCTGTGGGAGCTAATCCCCAAGGTTACAGTATCCACCATCTGTGGGAGCTAATCCCCAAGGTTACAGTATCCACATCTGTGGGAGCTAATCCCCAAGGTTACAGTATCCACATCTGTGGGAGCTAATCCCCAAGGTTACAGTATCCACCATCTGTGGGAGCTAATCCCCAAGTTAACAGTATCCACCATCTGTGGGAGCTAATCCCCAAGTTAACAGTATTCACCATCTGTGGGAGCTAATCCCCAAGGTTACAGTATCCACCATCTGTGGGAGCTAATCCCCAAGTTAACAGTATCCACCATCTGTGGGAGCTAATCCCCAAGTTAACAGTATTCACCATCTGTGGGAGCTAATCCCCAGGTTAACAGTATCCACATCTGTGGGAGCTAATCCCCAGGTTAACAGTATCCACCCTCTGTGGGAGCTAATCCCCAAGGTTACAGTATCCACCATCTGTGGGAGCTAATCCCCAAGTTAACAGTATCCACATCTGTGGGAGCTAATCCCCAAGGTTACAGTATCCACATCTGTGGGAGCTAATCCCCAAGGTTACAGTATCCACCATCTGTGGGAGCTAATCCCCAAGTTAACAGTATTCACCATCTGTGGGAGCTAATCCCCAAGTTAACAGTATTCACCATCTGTGGGAGCTAATCCCCAAGGTTACAGTATCCACCATCTGTGGGAGCTAATCCCAAATTAACAGTATCCACCATCTGTGGGAGCTAATCCCCAAGTTAACAGTATCCACCCTCTGTGGGAGCTAATCCCAAATTAACAGTATTCACCATCTGTGGGAGCTAATCCCAAATTAACAGTATTCACCATCTGTGGGAGCTAATCCCCAAGTTAACAGTATCCACCCTCTGTGGGAGCTAATCCCAAATTAACAGTATCCACCATCTGTGGGAGCTAATCCCAAATTAACAGTATTCACCATCTGTGGGAGCTAATCCCCAAGGTTACAGTATCCACATCTGTGGGAGCTAATCCCCAAGGTTACAGTATCCACCATCTGTGGGAGCTAATCCCCAAGTTAACAGTATCCACCATCTGTGGGAGCTAATCCCCAAGTTAACAGTATTCACCATCTGTGGGAGCTAATCCCCAAGGTTACAGTATCCACCATCTGTGGGAGCTAATCCCAAATTAACAGTATCCACCATCTGTGGGAGCTAATCCCCAAGGTTACAGTATCCACCATCTGTGGGAGCTAATCCCCAAGGTTACAGTATCCACCATCTGTGGGAGCTAATCCCCAAGGTTACAGTATCCACCATCTGTGGGAGCTAATCCCCAAGGTTACAGTATCCACCATCTGTGGGAGCTAATCCCCAAGGTTACAGTATCCACCATCTGTGGGAGCTAATCCCCAAGGTTACAGTATCCACATCTGTGGGAGCTAATCCCCAAGGTTACAGTATCCACCATCTGTGGGAGCTAATCCCCAAGGTTACAGTATCCACCATCTGTGGGAGCTAATCCCAAATTAACAGTATCCACCATCTGTGGGAGCTAATCCCAAATTAACAGTATTCACCATCTGCGGGAGCTAATCCCCAAGTTAACAGTATCCACCCTCTGTGGGAGCTAATCCCAAATTAACAGTATCCACCATCTGTGGGAGCTAATCCCAAATTAACAGTATTCACCATCTGTGGGAGCTAATCCCCAAGTTAACAGTATCCACAATCTGTGGGAGCTAATCCCCAAGTTAACAGTATCCACCCTCTGTGGGAGCTAATCCCAAATTAACAGTATCCACCATCTGTGGGAGCTAATCCCAAATTAACAGTATTCACCATCTGCGGGAGCTAATCCCCAAGTTAACAGTATCCACCCTCTGTGGGAGCTAATCCCAAATTAACAGTATTCACCATCTGTGGGAGCTAATCCCCAAGTTAACAGTATCCACCCTCTGTGGGAGCTAATCCCAAGTTAACAGTATCCACCATCTGTGGGAGCTAATCCCAAATTAACAGTATTCACCATCTGTGGGAGCTAATCCCCAAGTTAACAGTATCCACAATCTGTGGGAGCTAATCCCCAAGTTAACAGTATCCACCATCTGTGGGAGCTAATCCCCAAGTTAACAGTATCCACCATCTGTGGGAGCTAATCCCCAAGGTTACAGTATCCACCATCTGTGGGAGCTAATCCCAAGTTAACAGTATCCACAATCTGTGGGAGCTAATCCCCAAGTTAACAGTATCCACATCTGTGGGAGCTAATCCCCAAGGTTACAGTATCCACCATCTGTGGGAGCTAATCCCCAAGGTTACAGTATCCACATCTGTGGGAGCTAATCCCCAAGGTTACAGTATCCACATCTGTGGGAGCTAATCCCCAAGGTTACAGTATCCACATCTGTGGGAGCTAATCCCCAAGGTTACAGTATCCACATCTGTGGGAGCTAATCCCCAAGGTTACAGTATCCACCATCTGTGGGAGCTAATCCCCAAATTAACAGTATCCACCATCTGTGGGAGCTAATCCCCAAGGTAACAGTATCCACCATCTGTGGGAGCTAATCCCCAAGGTTACAGTATCCACCATCTGTGGGAGCTAATCCCCAAGGTTACAGTATCCACATCTGTGGGAGCTAATCCCCAAGGTTACAGTATCCACATCTGTGGGAGCTAATCCCCAAGGTTACAGTATCCACCATCTGTGGGAGCTAATCCCCAAGTTAACAGTATCCACCATCTGTGGGAGCTAATCCCCAAGTTAACAGTATCCACCATCTGTGGGAGCTAATCCCCAAGGTTACAGTATCCACATCTGTGGGAGCTAATCCCCAAGGTTACAGTATCCACATCTGTGGGAGCTAATCCCCAAGGTTACAGTATCCACATCTGTGGGAGCTAATCCCCAAGGTTACAGTATCCACATCTGTGGGAGCTAATCACCAAGGTTACAGTATCCACCATATGTGGAAGCTAATCCCCAAATTAACAGTATCCACATCTGTGGGAGCTAATCCCCAAGGTTACAGTATCCACATCTGTGGGAGCTAATCCCCAAGGTTACAGTATCCACCATCTGTGGGAGCTAATCCCCAAGGTTACAGTATCCACCATCTGTGGGAGCTAATCCCAAGTTAACAGTATTCACCATCTGTGGGAGCTAATCCCCAAGGTTACAGTATCCACATCTGTGGGAGCTAATCCCAAGTTAACAGTATTCACCATCTGTGGGAGCTAATCCCCAAGGTTACAGTATCCACATCTGTGGGAGCTAATCCCCAAGGTAACAGTATCCACCATCTGTGGGAGCTACTCCCCAAGGTTACAGTATCCACCATCTGTGGGAGCTAATCCCCAAGGTTACAGTATCCACCATCTGTGGGAGCTAATCCCCAAGGTTACAGTATCCACATCTGTGGGAGCTAATCCCCAAGGTTACAGTATCCACATCTGTGGGAGCTAATCACCAAGGTTACAGTATCCACCATATGTGGAAGCTAATCCCCAAATTAACAGTATCCACCATCTGTGGGAGCTAATCCCCAAGGTAACAGTATCCACCATCTGTGGGAGCTAATCCCCAAGGTTACAGTATCCACCATCTGTGGAAGCTAATCACCAAGGCTACAGTATCCACATCTGTGGGAGCTAATCACCAAGGTTACAGTATCCACATCTGTGGGAGCTAATCCCCAAGGTTACAGTATCCACATCTGTGGGAGCTAATCCCCAAGGTTACAGTATCCACATCTGTGGGAGCTAATCACCAAGGTTACAGTATCCACCATCTGTGGGAGCTAATCCCAAGTTAACAGTATCCACCATCTGTGGGAGCTAATCACCAAGGTTACAGTATCCACCATCTGTGGGAGCTAATCCCCAAGGTTACAGTATCCACATCTGTGGGAGCTAATCCCCAAGGTTACAGTATCCACATCTGTGGGAGCTAATCCCCAAGGTTACAGTATCCACATCTGTGGGAGCTAATCACCAAGGTTACAGTATCCACCATCTGTGGGAGCTAATCCCAAGTTAACAGTATTCACCATCTGTGGGAGCTAATCCCCAAGGTTACAGTATCCACATCTGTGGGAGCTAATCCCAAGTTAACAGTATTCACCATCTGTGGGAGCTAATCCCCAAGGTTACAGTATCCACCATCTGTGGGAGCTAATCCCAAATTAACAGTATTCACCATCTGTGGGAGCTAATCCCAAATTAACAGTATCCACAATCTGTGGGAGCTAATCCCCAAGGTTACAGTATCCACAATCTGTGGGAGCTAATCCCCAGGTTAACAGTATCCACCATCTGTGGGAGCTAATCCCCAGGTTAACAGTATCCACCATCTGTGGGAGCTAATCCCCAAGTTAACAGTATCCACCATCTGTGGGAGCTAATCCCCAAGGTTACAGTATCCACCATCTGTGGGAGCTAATCCCAAGTTAACAGTATCCACAATCTGTGGGAGCTAATCCCCAAGTTAACAGTATCCACATCTGTGGGAGCTAATCCCCAAGGTTACAGTATCCACCATCTGTGGGAGCTAATCCCCAAGGTTACAGTATCCACCATCTGTGGGAGCTAATCACCAAGGTTACAGTATCCACCATCTGTGGGAGCTAATCCCCAAGGTTACAGTATCCACCATCTGTGGGAGCTAATCCCCAAGGTTACAGTATCCACATCTGTGGGAGCTAATCCCCAAGGTTACAGTATCCACATCTGTGGGAGCTAATCCCCAAGGTTACAGTATCCACCATCTGTGGGAGCTAATCCCCAAGTTAACAGTATCCACCATCTGTGGGAGCTAATCCCCAAGTTAACAGTATTCACCATCTGTGGGAGCTAATCCCCAAGGTTACAGTATCCACCATCTGTGGGAGCTAATCCCCAAGTTAACAGTATCCACCATCTGTGGGAGCTAATCCCCAAGTTAACAGTATCCACCATCTGTGGGAGCTAATCCCCAAGTTAACAGTATCCACCCTCTGTGGGAGCTAATCCCCAGGTTAACAGTATCCACCATCTGTGGGAGCTAATCCCCAAGGTTACAGTATCCACCATCTGTGGGAGCTAATCCCCAAGTTAACAGTATCCACATCTGTGGGAGCTAATCCCCAAGGTTACAGTATCCACATCTGTGGGAGCTAATCCCCAAGGTTACAGTATCCACCATCTGTGGGAGCTAATCCCCAAGTTAACAGTATTCACCATCTGTGGGAGCTAATCCCCAAGTTAACAGTATCCACATCTGTGGGAGCTAATCCCCAAGTTAACAGTATCCACCATCTGTGGGAGCTAATCCCCAAGTTAACAGTATCCACCATCTGTGGGAGCTAATCCCCAGGTTAACAGTATCCACCATCTGTGGGAGCTAATCCCCAAATTAACAGTATCCACCCTCTGTGGGAGCTAATCCCAAATTAACAGTATTCACCATCTGTGGGAGCTAATCCCCAAGTTAACAGTATCCACCCTCTGTGGGAGCTAATCCCAAATTAACAGTATCCACCATCTGTGGGAGCTAATCCCAAATTAACAGTATTCACCATCTGTGGGAGCTAATCCCCAAGGTTACAGTATCCACATCTGTGGAGCTAATCCCCAAGGTTACAGTATCCACCATCTGTGGGAGCTAATCCCCAAGTTAACAGTATCCACCATCTGTGGGAGCTAATCCCCAAGTTAACAGTATTCACCATCTGTGGGAGCTAATCCCCAAGGTTACAGTATCCACCATCTGTGGGAGCTAATCCCAAGTTAACAGTATCCACAATCTGTGGGAGCTAATCCCCAAGTTAACAGTATCCACATCTGTAGGAGCTAATCCCCAAGGTTACAGTATCCACCATCTGTGGGAGCTAATCCCCAAGGTTACAGTATCCACCATCTGTGGGAGCTAATCACCAAGGTTACAGTATCCACCATCTGTGGGAGCTAATCCCCAAGGTTACAGTATCCACCATCTGTGGGAGCTAATCCCCAAGGTTACAGTATCCACATCTGTGGGAGCTAATCCCCAAGGTTACAGTATCCACATCTGTGGGAGCTAATCCCCAAGGTTACAGTATCCACCATCTGTGGGAGCTAATCCCCAAGTTAACAGTATTCACCCTCTGTGGGAGCTAATCCCAAATTAACAGTATTCACCATCTGTGGGAGCTAATCCCCAGGTTAACAGTATCCACCCTCTGTGGGAGCTAATCCCCAAATTAACAGTATCCACCATCTGTGGGAGCTAATCCCAAATTAACAGTATTCACCATCTGTGGGAGCTAATCCCCAAGTTAACAGTATCCACCCTCTGTGGGAGCTAATCCCAAATTAACAGTATTCACCATCTGTGGGAGCTAATCCCCAAGTTAACAGTATCCACCATCTGTGGGAGCTAATCCCAAATTAACAGTATTCACCATCTGTGGGAGCTAATCCCCAAGTTAACAGTATCCACAATCTGTGGGAGCTAATCCCCAAGTTAACAGTATCCACCATCTGTGGGAGCTAATCCCCAAGTTAACAGTATCCACCATCTGTGGGAGCTAATCCCCAAGTTAACAGTATCCACCATCTGTGGGAGCTAATCCCAAATTAACCGTATTCACCATCTGTGGGAGCTAATCCCAAGTTAACAGTATCCACAATCTGTGGGAGCTAATCCCCAAGTTAACAGTATCCACAATCTGTGGGAGCTAATCCCCAAATTAACAGTATCCACCATCTGTGGGAGCTAATCCCCAAGGTTACAGTATCCACCATCTGTGGGAGCTAATCCCAAGTTAACAGTATCCACAATCTGTGGGAGCTAATCCCCAAGTTAACAGTATCCACATCTGTGGGAGCTAATCCCCAAGGTTACAGTATCCACCATCTGTGGGAGCTAATCCCCAAGGTTACAGTATCCACATCTGTGGGAGCTAATCCCCAAGGTTACAGTATCCACCATCTGTGGGAGCTAATCCCCAAGGTTACAGTATCCACATCTGTGGGAGCTAATCCCCAAGGTTACAGTATCCACATCTGTGGGAGCTAATCCCCAAGGTTACAGTATCCACCATCTGTGGGAGCTAATCCCCAAGTTAACAGTATCCACCATCTGTGGGAGCTAATCCCCAAGGTAACAGTATCCACCATCTGTGGGAGCTAATCCCCAAGGTTATAGTATCCACCATCTGTGGGAGCTAATCCCCAAGGTTACAGTATCCACATCTGTGGGAGCTAATCCCCAAGGTTACAGTATCCACATCTGTGGGAGCTAATCCCCAAGGTTACAGTATCCACCATCTGTGGGAGCTAATCCCCAAATTAACAGTATCCACCATCTGTGGGAGCTAATCCCCAAGGTAACAGTATCCACCATCTGTGGGAGCTAATCCCCAAGGTTACAGTATCCACCATCTGTGGGAGCTAATCCCCAAGGTTACAGTATCCACATCTGTGGGAGCTAATCCCCAAGGTTACAGTATCCACATCTGTGGGAGCTAATCCCCAAGGTTACAGTATCCACATCTGTGGGAGCTAATCACCAAGGTTACAGTATCCACCATATGTGGAAGCTAATCCCCAAATTAACAGTATCCACCATCTGTGGGAGCTAATCCCCAAGGTTACAGTATCCACATCTGTGGGAGCTAATCCCCAAGGTTACAGTATCCACCATCTGTGGGAGCTAATCCCCAAGGTTACAGTATCCACCATCTGTGGGAGCTAATCCCAAGTTAACAGTATTCACCATCTGTGGGAGCTAATCCCCAAGGTTACAGTATCCACATCTGTGGGAGCTAATCCCAAGTTAACAGTATTCACCATCTGTGGGAGCTAATCCCCAAGGTTACAGTATCCACATCTGTGGGAGCTAATCCCCAAGGTAACAGTATCCACCATCTGTGGGAGCTAATCCCCAAGGTTACAGTATCCACCATCTGTGGGAGCTAATCCCCAAGGTTACAGTATCCACATCTGTGGGAGCTAATCCCCAAGGTTACAGTATCCACATCTGTGGGAGCTAATCACCAAGGTTACAGTATCCACATCTGTGGGAGCTAATCACCAAGGTTACAGTATCCACCATCTGTGGGAGCTAATCCCCAAGTTAACAGTATCCACATCTGTGGGAGCTAATCCCCAAGGTTACAGTATCCACCATCTGTGGGAGCTAATCCCCAAGGTTACAGTATCCACCATCTGTGGAAGCTAATCACCAAGGCTACAGTATCCACATCTGTGGGAGCTAATCACCAAGGTTACAGTATCCACATCTGTGGGAGCTAATCCCCAAGGTTACAGTATCCACATCTGTGGGAGCTAATCCCCAAGGTTACAGTATCCACCATCTGTGGGAGCTAATCTCCAAGGTTACAGTATCCACCATCTGTGGGAGCTAATCCCAAGTTAACAGTATCCACCATCTGTGGGAGCTAATCACCAAGGTTACAGTATCCACCATCTGTGGGAGCTAATCCCCAAGGTTACAGTATCCACATCTGTGGGAGCTAATCCCCAAGGTTACAGTATCCACATCTGTGGGAGCTAATCCCCAAGGTTACAGTATCCACATCTGTGGGAGCTAATCACCAAGGTTACAGTATCCACCATCTGTGGGAGCTAATCCCAAGTTAACAGTATTCACCATCTGTGGGAGCTAATCCCCAAGGTTACAGTATCCACATCTGTGGGAGCTAATCCCAAGTTAACAGTATTCACCATCTGTGGGAGCTAATCCCCAAGGTTACAGTATCCACATCTGTGGGAGCTAATCCCCAAGGTAACAGTATCCACCATCTGTGGGAGCTAATCCCCAAGGTTACAGTATCCACATCTGTGGGAGCTAATCCCCAAGGTTACAGTATCCACATCTGTGGGAGCTAATCACCAAGGTTACAGTATCCACATCTGTGGGAGCTAATCCCCAAGGTTACAGTATCCACCATCTGTGGGAGCTAATCCCCAAGGTTACAGTATCCACCATCTGTGGGGGCTAATCCCCAAGGTTACAGTATCCACCATCTGTGGGGGCTAATCCCCAAGGTTACAGTATCCACCATCTGTGGGGGCTAATCCCCAAGGTTACAGTATCCACATCTGTGGGAGCTAATCCCCAAGGTTACAGTATCCACCATCTGTGGGAGCTAATCTCCAAGGTTACAGTATCCACCCTCTGTGGGAGCTAATCACCAAGTTTACAGTATTCACCATCTGTGGGAGCTAATCTCCAAGGTTACAGTATTCACCATCTGTGGGAGCTAATCCCCAAGTTAACAGTATCCACATCTGTGGGAGCTAATCCCCAAGGTTACAGTATCCACATCTGTGGGAGCTAATCCCCAAGGTTACAGTATCCACCATTGCTTGTGCAGCAGAACACAGTGCTATTCTCCCTCTAGTCCTCAAGCAGCAGGACAGTGAGCTCCCTCTATGGGGCACTAGGTTATAAAAATATAAACAGATTCCCTGTGTCAGCATTTCACTTGGACACTGGCACTGTGTTGACACACAGCAGATGAAGTTAAAATAGGGAAAATAGATGTGCTTCAAGCCAAACCCTCTCCGCTACTGTAAATAAAACATGTATACACACACATATGCAAATGATGTCACACACACAAACACACGAGCGGCCCTCCCAGGAGGCACGATCACACTCAAGCAGAGAATTCAGTGTCACAGAAAGCCAGTTTCTGACCCTACATCCCCGCCAGACAGATGAGGCAGCTGGACAGGGACGGGCAGCCGTCTGGCCCTCACAGCCCCTGGGGAACTGTGAGGAGGAGAGGCCCTCTCTCTTCTGGAGAGTGACCAGCTGAGCTGCTTTACTAGGTGTATGAGAACACCGTCATGTCCTTAGGTCAGGGCTGTCTAAGCAGGATACACAGTGGGCTCTGAACTACTGCTGAAGAAGGCCTTGTGGAGGAGCCAGCCCAGTAAGACAGTCTTTACACTGGTGTCATAAAGATCCTGCTTGACTGACAGTTGAGTTACATACAGTCCTAGTTCACCTCTTGACAAACCAAATCATTGTTGTTGAGGAAAATGTGTTTAATAATATATTTGGCTGCATCGTGTTAAATAGGTGCATTTGTACTGCAGAACATATAGTGCATTCGGAAAGTATTCAGACCCCTTGACGGTTTCCACATTTTGTTACGTTACAGCCTTATTCTTAAACGGATAAAAAATAAAAACATAACTCATCAATCTACACACAATACCCCATTATGACAAAGCAAACACAGGTTTAAAACATTTTTTGCTAAATAATTTCAAATAAAAAACAAATATCTCCATATACATATACCTTATTTACATAGGTATTCAGACCTTTTGCTATGGGACTCAAAACTGAGCTCAGGTGCATCCTGTTTCCATTGATCATCCTTGAGATGTTTCTACAACTTGATTGGAGTCCACCTGTGGTAAATTCAATTGATTAGATGGGATTTGGAAAGGCACACATCTGTCTATATAAGGCCATAGCATCATGCTGTGGGGATGTTTTTCAGTGGCAGGGACTGGGAGACTAGTCAGGATCGAGGGAAAGATGAATGGAGCAAAGTACAGAGAGATCCTTGATGAAAACCTGCTCCAGAGCGCTCAGGACTTCAGACTGGGTTGAAGGTTCACCTTCCAACAGGACAACAGCCCTAAATATACAGCAGGAGTGGCTTTGGGACAAATCTCAATGTCCTTGAGTGGCCCAGCCAGAGCCCGGACTTGAACCCGATCAGACATCTCTGGAGAGACCTGAAAATAGCTGTGCAGCGAAGTTCCCATCCAACCAGACAGAGCTTGAGGGGATCTATAGAGAAGAATGGGAGAAACTCCCCAAATACAGATGTGCCAAGCTTGTAGCGTCATACCCAAGAAGACCTGAGTCTGTAATCGCTGGCAAAGGTGCTTCAATAAAGTACTGAGTAAATGGTCTAGTTAAGGGATCTGAGTACTTTCCGAATGCACTGTTTGCAGTCATATTGTCAGCGGCTGATGGAGAGCACGTTGTTCTCAGCGGCTGATGGAGAGCACGTTGTTCTCAGCGGCTGATGGAGAGCACGTTGTTCTCAGCGGCTGATGGAGAGCACGTTGTTCTCAGCGGCTGATGGAGAGCACGTTGTTCTCAGCGGCTGATGGAGAGCACGTTGTTCTCAGCGGCTGATGGAGAGCACGTTGTTCTCAGCGGCTGATGGAGAGCACGTTGTTCTCAGCGGCTGATGGAGAGCACGTTGTTCTCAGCGGCTGATGGAGAGCACGTTGTTCTCAGCGGCTGATGGAGAGCACGTTGTTCTGGCGGACTGCACGTATTACAGGTTTGATATTGAAAGATATTTTGTGTATTTGCAGTTGACCCTGAAAACTTGTCACACAGATTGCAAAGCATTCCCCAAAATGCCAAACATCTCTCTTCCTCCCCACATCAATAGAATAGTAGTGTAGAGTGTATACACTAACTATTCAGTTGTGAGCTTTGCCTTACGAAGTGCTTATAAATATTGAATGGCTAAATGGGAAATGTTAACATTTGTCCAATTGCCTTGTTGGCCCAATGAAATATTAATCGCCAAGAAAAGCTTTTGTTTTACCACAACAGTGAGAAAAGGTAAAGTTGAAATGAATAACACTTTTTGTATTCCTTTGTAGATGTTGAGCGTCTTTGATCCTTCCTGACCCCCATTTTCCATGTCTGTCAGGGATGATACATACAGCACGCCCTGCATTGTAGGCCAGTCAATTATACACGTAGAGATTCTAAAAGTAGGCATCTCAGATCTACAGTGGCAGAAGACGTCCATTCCAGGACAATTCAACTGATTTAAATGAATGGCCTCTACTTCTTGGATGCTGGATTTCAGCTATGCACTGTAATCTGTTGAGTTAGCTGGGTCAGAGATGAGTTCTTCTGTTAGTCCAAAATCATACCAAAGTGGAGCGTGAGAGCAACAAGTCTGTCCTTCTCCTCCTCTACCACTAGCAGCTCCAGAGAGGCACAGTGTAACTCTCTCCTCACGTGACGCTGTTCCTACAGAGCAGGGTGCTGCTCCTGCCAACACACTGGAACCCCAGATTACTGTGCCTGGTACGTTATCGACCTGCAGATCCAACTATCCATGGATTTTCACATTTGACAAAAACACACCCTACAATTCAACCCAAATGAACTCAAATTGTCAGTCAAACTGAGAGGGACAAGATTCTTCAAGATAAATATGCCTTTAATTAGAAAATATTACAAAATGATGCATGTACACAGATCAGTAGACTCAGTCACTCCTTTTTACGACTCGTCCTGTGGGACTTTGGTTGAGGGCACCAACATGATGTAGAGGCCAGAGCTGGAAAGAGAGAAAATCACCAAAACAAACAAAGCAGAAGACAGAAGACGTTGGGTTAAAAGGGTACTATAGGGCTCTCGTAAAAGAAGAACAAACAACATTTATCCATTACATAATGTGTTTATCATGACTATTCCAACATCCTCACTTCCTGGATACGCTTGGTAACGTGGATTTAAATGATGTATGAGACTTCATAAAACTGTCGTCAGGTCTCGTCATTGGGCCCCCAGTGGACGGCTGCTGTCCAGTCAAACGGACAGAAGGTTGTCTGACCTGTTTCCAGGGTCATGGTTGCTATGACATCCAGTGACATGACAACACAGCAGAATGGACAGCTAGACAATAGCCCAGGCCTTGGTCTACGAGACAGATCTGTCTTGAACTTCCAACTTGTTTGAGTGTTTACATTTACTCAACTTGCCACAGAATGGGGAATAAGGAATATTTTGAATCCAGGCAAAGCAAAACCTACAATCAATTTCAGTGCAAGGCATTTCATATTTCACCATGGCCATGGGCAAAGACAAAAGGAGGCTGTGATATCGTAAACGTGGCACAGATTTCTCTCTATACAGACCAGAGCATTCTACTAACTCTTTATGCAGACCATTATACTAACTCTAAAGGTTCAAATGAATGTGAGATGGGTCCGGCGATGTTCCCCTCCTTACCTTTAAGCAGACACGGCCTCGAATCAGGGCATAGGGAACTGGGCCGTAGCTCCTGGAGTCTGTGGAATTCCTAAGATTATCCCCTTCCAGCCACACGTGCCCTTTTGGAACCTAGACACACCCCCACGGCAAGACACACCCCACGGCAAGACACACCCACGGTAAGACACACACCCACAGCAAGACACACACCCACAGCAAGACACACACCCACAGCAAGACACACACCCACAGCAAGACACACACCCACAGCAAGACACACACCCACAGCAAGACACACACCCACGGGATGACACGGGAAAAACACAACGATAGAAAATATTGAATTTGTTCCATGACGACTGCAACAGCCAGTTATACTGTAAACAACACGATTCCCTGACCTAGCTTTTAAACTTTGTTTACATGAAGGAGTGAGACAATACAGCGCCAGCACCCTCCACCCACCATTATGTAAAGAGAGCCCACCTCAGCCGCCTCGCCCAACTGAACCCCCCACTTTCCCTCAACCCAACTTAACGTCAACCCTGGTCTGTCCTCCTTTAGCCCCGGACGGTCATAGGAGCAAGGGGTCATGTGTAACGGGGGCAGGGTCAGGGGGATTTAGTGGGACTTCAAAAGGGGCCATTAGGCTGTTGGCTGAGATCTAACCCCTCTTACCAAGGGAGATATAGAGGGGGAGAGAGAGAGAGGGGCCAGGGCTGAAGATTTTCAGTCTGAATCGTCCACTGGTCTCCATTAGTGAGGCCCGAGCTGCCAGTGGGGTGGCCAATCGGAGCGAGCGCTAATCCACAGTGACACCAATTATGATTCATCTCATCACTTTACTAGAATAATCTTGTCAAGGCCCTAATTAAGTTCCTCGTCCCTCCTATATGTGAAGACAGGATGAACAACACATTATATTGTCATAATGGGCATCACAATCTGCAACTGTGTTTGTGTTGCCTAACTTTTTAATGAACAAGGTCTTGGGGAGAAAAGGAGAGGGAGATGAAATCAGATGAGAACATTATCAGAGGGGGGACACACGCAAACACTGATGTCTTGATTCCAATTGTGTGCGTCCATCGTATCGCAATCGTCCCAACATCCAGAATCCTTATGCAGTATTAACCTATGCATTGTGTTGTGTTTCATATTCCATGGATGAGCCAGATGAGCTGACACTAATCGTGATGCAGTGACATATTGACCTAACACGAGGTAAACAACTCGGCCCCCGAGAACAACGACGACACAAACCAATGTCATCTGAGAAGCATATGTCAGCCTGCTGCATTCCCACCATTACCCCTCAGTAGCATGGCAACATATGGCTGCTCCCAAGCACACGGAGACCAGAGAGGAACGCCGGTGCCGTTTGTCATCTGCTGGACCATAAGCCCCTGCTATGCTCCAGCCTCAGCCTCCATCTTAGACTGACTCACTGCCTTTGTCCTGCTCAGAAAGTCAGGGGTGTAATATCATCAACACGACCCTGTCGGTAGGCACGCTCATCTATGTTTTAGGAGACACAAAAGGGGCGGCTGCTTGAACACAGGTTCAGACTACTTCTGGTTTCAAAGCGGGTTCAAGTCTCCATAGAAACGTTACTGAAAGTGCTTTTTAGGCTAGCAGAAGGTCTAATCTGAGTCCATTACACTGCCTCAGAGTTTAGCAAACACTAGGTAGGATACATTAGTGGTGGTCAAAGCTTAGGGCCCACGGAGTGAAGGAACTACCTAACTAATCCAACATCAAGGTATAGGTCAACTCTATTCAGGATCTAGACTCCATTCTGTCCACTACTAACAAGGTCAATACATTTAGATCGATCTGCTGCGAGTCAATCAAGAGTGATCAACAAATACACAGACACACAAACACCAAAGCTCTGATTGATTCGGAGCATCAAACTAATGACCCTGTAGAGAACATTCCACATGGAGTCTCAGACAGGGCATTTCAAAGTTACTCCTCTGAAACATATATTATTATTGCAGTATATTATGGTGGTGAAAGACCGAGGGTTCACACATCACCTTGCATGTTAACACATGTCAGAATCGTACATTTTATTATGACTGGGATGGTGTAAAGAGAGGCCAGACTCTATCATTTGTAGAAACGGATGTCCCTGACGTTCTCCTCTTGAACCCTAACTTAACCAGAGGGTAGAACTAACCTCTCCTTTCATTTTACCTGCACTGGATGTTCAAATGGATCTGGTTATTACCTAGGGGTATGATACTGGTGGTATTGGAACGAGGTAGACAAATTCTGTCCCCCGTCATAGTTGGTGGAACTCTTCTTCTCTGATTAAACACCTGCAAGCTCACCGCAGGCCATCATAACCACAGCAGTCTCTGAAAACGCATTTATGGATCACACACCAGTGTTGAGTGAAGGTAGAGAGGATGTCAAGGATAAGCACCTGCATGATTGACAGGCAGAGAAGCAAACACTCCTCATGAACTGTTTACCTACTTCTCCATGACACTAAGCTCCCAGTCTGACATGCCCTGTCCCAACTCCCTACACTGAGTCACCAGAACAGAATGAGAGCGCTCAGCCAAACCATAATCAACAGACATTGTTACTTTCCACAACACACTTCCAGCCAGCCCAGTCATCCAGTCAGACTGTGTGCCCAGCTAGGGTTTAGGTTGAGTGGCGTATCTCAACTCAACCTGGCGGCTGTGTTGTGATGGGACTCAGAGGGAGTGATGGAACCTGTTCTGTGGTTGGGTGGTTGAAGGGGTGGGGGCGAGGCTATGTGTACCTGTCAGAGACGTGTCAAGGTGGGAAAGCTGAGCTCACCTGGATAGTGAAGTCTGCCGTTCCAACAGCCTGGTCAGGCCTCACCCTGAGTCGCTCATTAAGATAACATGATTGAGGTAGTGCTGTTTAGGCCTCACCCTGAGTCGCTCATTAAGATAACATGATTGAGGTAGTGCTGTTTAAGGCCTCACCCTGCTTCGCTCATTAAGATAACATGATTGAGGTAGTGCTGTTTAAGGCCTCACCCTGCTTCGCTCATTAAGATAACATGATTGAGGTAGTGCTGTTTAAGGCCTCACCCTGCTTCGCTCATTAAGATAACATGATTGAGGTAGTGCTGTTTAAGGCCTCACCATGCGTCGCTTTAAGATAACATGATTGAGGTAGTGCTGTTTAAGGCCTCACCCTGCTTCGCTCATTAAGATAACATGATTGAGGTAGTGCTGTTTAAGGCCTCACCATGCGTCGCTCATTAAGATAACATGATTGAGGTAGTGCTGTTTAAGGCCTCACCCTGCTTCGCTCATTAAGATAACATGATTGAGGTAGTGCTGTTTAAGGCCTCACCATGCGTCGCTCATTAAGATAACATGATTGAGGTAGTGCTGTTTAAGGCCTCACCATGCATCGCTCATTAAGATAACATGATTGAGGTAGTGCTGTTTAAGGCCTCACCCTGCTTCGCTCATTAAGATAACATGATTGAGGTAGTGCTGTTTAAGGCCTCACCCTGCTTCGCTCATTAAGATAACATGATTGAGGTAGTGCTGTTTCAGGCCTCACCCTGCGTCGCTCATTAAGATAACATGACTGAGGTAGTGCTGTTTAAGGCCTCACCCTGCGTCGCTCATTAAGATAACATGATTGAGGTAGTGCTGTTTAAGGCCTCACCCTGCTTCGCTCATTAAGATAACATGATTGAGGTAGTGCTGTTTAAGGCCTCACCATGCGTCGCTCATTAAGATAACATGATTGAGGTAGTGCTGTTTCAGGCCTCACCTGCTTCACTCATTAAGATAACATGATTGAGGTAGTGTTGTTTAAGGCCTCACCATGCTCTCTCTGATCATTAGACTAATATCATTGAGGTACTGTGTTTTGTCTAACATGGAGGGGATAGCTTTAGACTCTGAAGGCTCTCTCTCCCCTCTGTCTCTCTCAAAGACACCCACCATCATATCATGGATCAAATGTCTTTGTTGTGACAATGCAGCAGACATACTGTAGGAAAGACTCCTAAGAGGTGACAAGCCAATTTGTCCATCTCCTCATCATCAATGTGGAGGAAAGAACCTGCCAGCCTGTCAGAAGAAAGAGGAGGTGAGGACAGGCTCTCATATAGCACACAAACAAAAACATGCATGGTGGGATGCCTTATGTCACACAAGGCTTCTATTTCATTAACACCACAACCAACTGTGTTGACAGATATTTTGGTGTGTGTTTTGACAGGGGAAATCCTACAGAGATTGGTCTGGTCTTATGCATTGTTGACCTATGTCTTGCACTGAGACACATTTCAGAGGTACCGATCTGCCATCTTAATTTGACCAGTTTCTCACGGCAGGGAAATAATCCTGCAGTAACAGGAAATGTGGACTATTATGTGGATTAAAATGAATGGACATTTTTGTATGGGTTGATACATTTTAAATAAGGGTAAATCAAGGTCTGACATTTTAAAGTGTGAATAGCAAACATTAGAATACGTTTTAAAACTTGAATACACAACATGTATGCATTTTCTACGCCAACAGAGTGATCCAATTAAGAGAGTACATCTGTAGGCTGAGACCTTTGACCAAGATATGTGTAGAGATTAAACCTGTTCAATATAGCTTTACTGCCTGTGTGTAGAGATGAAACCTGTTCCCAGAGGAAAATTAGTTTCTTTCATTTCCTGGATGACACCAGCACATCCTGTGTGTGGTTACATTCACCTATACGTCCACTGTTCATGTGAGAGTGTGTGTACACACACACAACACAAACACCTCAGCCCACCCATCAACCTGTCCACTCGGTTGGCACTAACTCTAACAGGCTTCAGAGAGATTGGCAGGCTGAGCGGTGGCTGAGGGCGGCGTGGCCGGGGGAGCAGTAATAAGAATGCAATGACAGTGGTTCCACCACAACCACGGTTTTGAGGAAATACAGTCGCTGTCAAAGGATGATATTTGGACTGACGACACAAGATGGATGTGCCTGGTCTGGAATCTAAACACCCAGAACACACTGGGATTGAGTTGAAGACACAGGTGTTTGGCTACTTATGAAGATGATTGACTGAAATGAGAGACTATCTGAAACACAACATGAAGTGTCTTGACAAGGCTTAATCGTTCATCCAGAATGTATCGCTTTACTGGCTCATGTCAAGCCCTCGTCAAAGTCTTCTCCAGGTCGTTGTTGTAAATGTGCTCTCAATACTCTTACCTGGTAAACTAAAGGTAGAATACTTTACATGTGGCTGAGAGTCCTGGGACTGTTGATGAATACTTTACATGTGGCTGAGAGTCCTGGGGCATGACTGTTGATGAATACTTTACATGTGGCTGAGAGTCCTGGGACATGACTGTTGATGAATACTTTACATGTGGCTGAGAGTCCTGGGACTGTTGATGAATACTTTACATGTGGCTGAGAGTCCTGGGGCATGACTGTTGATGAATACTTTACATGTGGCTGAGAGTCCTGGGACATGACTGTTGATGAATACTTTACATGTGGCTGAGAGTCCTGGGACATGACTGTTGATGAATACTTTACATGTGGCTGAGAGTCCTGGGGCATGACTGTTGATGAATACTTTACATGTGGCTGAGAGTCCTGGGACTGTTGATGAATACTTTACGTGTGGCTGAGAGTCCTGGGGCATGACTGTTGATGAATACTTTACGTGTGGCTGAGAGTCCTGGGACATGACTGTTGATGAATACTTTACGTGTGGCTGAGAGTCCTGGGACATGACTGTTGATGAATACTTTACATGTGGCTGAGAGTCCTGGGACATGACTGTTGATGAATACTTTACATGTGGCTGAGAGTCCTGGGACATGACTGTTGATGAATACTTTACATGTGGCTGAGAGTCCTGGGGCATGTCTGTTGATGAATACTTTACATGTGGCTGAGAGTCCTGGGACTGTTGATGAATACTTTACATGTGGCTGAGAGTCCTGGGGCATGACTGTTGATGAATACTTTACATGTGGCTGAGAGTCCTGGGGCATGACTGTTGATGAATACTTTACATGTGGCTGAGAGTCCTGGGACATGACTGTTGATGAATACTTTACGTGTGGCTGAGAGTCCTGGGACATGACTGTTGATGAATACTTTACATGTGGCTGAGAGTCCTGGGACATGACTGTTGATGAATACTTTACATGTGGCTGAGAGTCCTGGGACATGACTGTTGATGAATACTTTACGTGTGGCTGAGAGTCCTGTGACATGACTGTTGATGAATACTTTACATGTGGCTGAGAGTCCTGGGACTGTTGATGAATACTTTACATGTGGCTGAGAGTCCTGGGACTGTTGATGAATACTTTACGTGTGGCTGAGAGTCCTGGGGCATGACTGTTGATGAATACTTTACATGTGGCTGAGAGTCCTGGGACATGACTGTTGATGAATACTTTACGTGTGGCTGAGAGTCCTGGGACATGACTGTTGATGAATACTTACGTATTGGTGGGTCTTGAAGACATCCGAGGGGCCACTGGTGCAGACTTTGTCTCCTCCAAACCGATGACTCTTTTACAGATGTTCATTTGTGGATCAAATGGACTCTTAGCGATGACTATATCACCACTGCAGACAGAGAAGACAGGATCAATGGGGTGTGATGTGATTCACAGATATCAGGGAGAACATCAAGGGGTTACGGTGCAAAAAGACACCACTCAGAGTAAACTACGTTTTACTTTACCAACTTTGAGAATTTCAAGTTGAAAACTAAAACTCACTTCTCGATTCTGCAGAGATGGCGACTCAACCGTTCTGAGAAGACAACGTCGTGGCTTGTGATGGTGGGCTCCATAGAAGGACCAGAGCACTGTGGGTAAATTCACAGGCATTGAAGTTGTTACTTGGGAATTCACAGACCATGGCCACAGAGAGAAAAGTATCCTACACACCGCAACAAACTCTCCGATGTACTCAAAGGCACAGTGGGCGACGCAGCCGTACTGGATGGTGTATCCCACGAAGCCCAAGGTCTTCCCCAGCGCACTGCGGAACATCTCACCACCTACACAAACACAACACACATCATTACAGCGCTCATTCAGGGGACAGACAGGTGAGGGGTGAGCTGTCACAGCAGCTAGTCTATTAGCAGCTCTAGGAGTAGTGTGCAGTGCAGACTAGTGTCACACTCCCTGGTGTTTCATTCTCAGGGGCTCTACAGCCCGTTGACACCACAGAACCAGCCTAACCTTTGACCCTGTGTGAGATTGACCAATCGACACCTTGCAGATCACGGACAAACATACCAGCCTAGCAGCTTCATACTAGCATCAGTCCCTATCACTGCATCAGCCATGCTGACCAGGGTCTTCAGTACAGCTTCATACCAGCATCAGTCCCTAACACTGCATCAGCCATGTTGACCAGGGTCTTCAGTACAGCTTCATACTAGCATCAGTCCCTAACACTGCATCAGCCATGCTGACCAGGGTCTACAGTACAGCTTCATACTAGCATCAGTCCCTATCACTGCATACTAGCATCAGTCCCTAACACTGCCCTCCCTGCATCAGCCATGTTGACCAGGGTCTTCAGGACAGCTTCATACCAGCATCAGTCCCTAACACTGCCCTCCCTGCATCAGCCATGTTGACCAGGGTCTACAGTACAGCTTCATACCAGCATCAGTCCCTAACACTGCCCTCCCTGCATCAGCCATGTTGACCAGGGTCTACAGTACAGCTTCATACCAGCATCAGTCCCTAACACTGCCCTCCTTGCATCAGCCATGTTGACCAGGGTCTCCCCTCTTCATACCAGCATCAGTCCCTAACACTGCATCAGCCATGTTGACCAGGGTCTACAGTACAGCTTCATACCAGCATCAGTCCCTAACACTGCCCTCCCTGCATCAGCCATGGACCAGGGTCTTCAGTACAGCTTCATACCAGCATCAGTCCCTAACACTGCATCAGCCATGTTGACCAGGGTCTACAGTACAGCTTCATACCAGCATCAGTCCCTAACACTGCATCAGCCATGTTGACCAGGGTCTTCAGTACAGCTTCATACCAGCATCAGTCCCTTCCCTGCATCAGCCATGTTGACCAGGGTCTTCAGGACAGCTTCATACCAGCATCAGTCCCTAACACTGCCCTCCCTGCATCAGCCATGTTGACCAGGGTCTACAGGACCGCTTCATACCAGCATCAGTCCCTAACACTGCATCAGCCATGGTGACCAGGGTCTTCAGTACATCTTCATACTAGCATCAGTCGCTAACACTGCATCAGCCATGTTGACCAGGGTCTTCAGTACAGCTTCATACTAGCATCAGTCCCTAACACTGCATCAGCCATGTTGACCAGGGTCTTCAGTACATCTTCATACCAGCATTAGTCCCTAACACTGCATCAGCCATGTTGACCAGGGTCTACAGTACAGCTTCATACCAGCATTAGTCCCTAACACTGCATCAGCCATGCTGACCAGGGTCTACCGTATAGCTTCATACCAGCATCAGTCCCTAACACTGCCCTCCCTGCATCAGCCATGTTGACCAGGGTCTCCAGTACAGCTTCATACCAGCATCAGTCCCTAACACTGCTCTCCCTGCATCAGCCATGTTGACCAGGGTCTTCAGGACAGCTTCATACTCATCAGTCCCTAACACTGCCCTCCCTGCATCAGCCATGTTGACCAGGGTCTTCAGTACAGCTTCATACCAGCATCAGTCCCTAACACTGCCCTCCCTGCATCAGCCATGTTGACCAGGTCTTCAGGACAGCTTCATATTAGCATCAGTCCCTAACACTGCATCAGCCATGTTGACCAGGGTCTTCAGTATAGCTTCATACCAGCATCAGTCCCTAACACTGCCCTCCCTGCATCAGCCATGTTGACCAGGGTCTTCATACTAGCATCAGTCCCTAACACTGCATCAACCATGTTGACCAGGATCTACAGTACAGCTTCATACCAGCATCAGTCCCTAACACTGCATCAGCCAATTTGACCAGGGTCTACAGTACAGCTTCATACCAGCATCAGTCCCTAACACTGCATCAGCCATGCTGACCAGGGTCTTCAGTACAGCTTCATACCAGCATCAGTCCCTAACACTGCCCTCCCTGCATCAGCCATGTTGACCAGGGTCTTCAGGACAGCTTCATACTAGCATCAGTCCCTAACACTGCATCAGCCATGCTGACCAGGGTCTTCAGTACAGCTTCATACCAGCATCAGTCCCTAACACTGCATCAGCCATGTTGACCAGGATCTACAGTACAGCTTCATACTAGCATCAGTCCCTAACACTGCCCTCCCTGCATCAGCCATGTTGACCAGGGTCTTCAGTACAGCTTCATACCAGCATCAGTCCCTAACACTGCATCAGCCATGCTGACCAGGGTCTACAGGACAGCTTCATACTAGCATCAGTCCCTAACACTGCCCTCCCTGCATCAGCCGCGTTGACCAGGGTCTTCAGTACAGCTTCATACCAGCATCAGTCCCTAACACTGCCCTCCCTGCATCAGCCATGTTGACCAGGGTCTTCAGTACAGCTTCATACAAGCATCAGTCCCTAACACTGCCCTCCCTGCATCAGCCATGTTGACCAGGGTCTTCAGTACAGCTTCATACTAGCATCAGTCCCTAACACTGCATCAGCCATGCTGACCAGGGTCTACAGTACAGCTTCATACTAGCATCAGTCCCTATCACTGCATACTAGCATCAGTCCCTAACACTGCCCTCCCTGCATCAGCCATGTTGACCAGGGTCTTCAGGACAGCTTCATACCAGCATCAGTCCCTAACACTGCCCTCCCTGCATCAGCCATGTTGACCAGGGTCTTCAGGACAGCTTCATACCAGCATCAGTCCCTAACACTGCCCTCCCTGCATCAGCCATGTTGACCAGGGTCTACAGTACAGCTTCATACCAGCATCAGTCCCTAACACTGCCCTCCCTGCATCAGCCATGTTGACCAGGGTCTACAGTACAGCTTCATACCAGCATCAGTCCCTAACACTGCCCTCCCTGCATCAGCCACGTTGACCAGGGTCTTCAGTACAGCTTCATACCAGCATCAGTCCCTAACACTGCATCAGCCAATTTGACCAGGGTCTACAGTACAGCTTCATACCAGCATCAGTCCCTAACACTGCATCAGCCATGCTGACCAGGGTCTTCAGTACAGCTTCATACCAGCATCAGTCCCTAACACTGCCCTCCCTGCATCAGCCATGTTGACCAGGGTCTTCAGGACAGCATCAGTCCCCAACACTGCCCTCCCTGCATCAGCCATGCTGACCAGGGTCTTCAGGACCGCTTCATACCAGCATCAGTCCCTAACACTGCATCAGCCATGGTGACCAGGGTCTTCAGTACATCTTCATACTAGCATCAGTCGCTAACACTGCATCAGCCATGTTGACCAGGGTCTTCAGTACAGCTTCATACTAGCATCAGTCCCTAACACTGCATCAGCCATGTTGACCAGGGTCTTCAGTACATCTTCATACTAGCATCAGTCCCTAACACTGCATCAGCCATGGTGACCAGGGTCTTCAGTACAGCTTCATACCAGCATTAGTCCCTAACACTGCATCAGCCATGTTGACCAGGGTCTACAGTACAGCTTCATACCAGCATTAGTCCCTAACACTGCATCAGCCATGCTGACCAGGGTCTACCGTATAGCTTCATACCAGCATCAGTCCCTAACACTGCCCTCCCTGCATCAGCCATGTTGGGACCAGGGTCTCCAGTACAGCTTCATACCAGCATCAGTCCCTAACACTGCTCTCCCTGCATCAGCCATGTTGACCAGGGTCTTCAGGACAGCTTCATACTAGCATCAGTCCCTAACACTGCCCTCCCTGCATCAGCCATGTTGACCAGGGTCTTCAGTACAGCTTCATACTAGCATCAGTCCCTAACACTGCCCTCCCTGCATCAGCCATGTTGACCAGGGTCTTCAGTACAGCTTCATACCAGCATCAGTCCCTAACACTGCATCAGCCATGTTGACCAGGGTCTTCAGTACAGCTTCATACCAGCATCAGTCCCTAACACTGCATCAGCCATGTTGACCAGGGTCTTCAGTACAGCTTCATACCAGCATCAGTCCCTAACACTGCATCAGCCATGTTGACCAGGGTCTTCAGTACAGCTTCATACCAGCATCAGTCCCTAACACTGCCCTCCCTGCATCAGCCATGTTGACCAGGGTCTTCAGGACAGTTATCCAGTTCTGTGGGGAGCCATGGAAATGGAACGCGTAGTCTTTGTTGACTGCCACACACACACACACACACACACACAACAGTGTGTCATCTGAACAAACACCGCAGCACCACTCAGGGTATTGACTTTTACTCAGAACGCAACCTGCCGGATGGGAGAGAGTGACTCAATCTTTACACACACGCAAAAAAACTGAAATACCCTTTTTTTTCCAACGTAAGGACATTTAAACAGAAACAACAACTGCATGATAAAAAAGGTATGGTAGAGATAATACATCTAATTTTTCCCCGATCTAGCCCTGGTGAGGATGACTTCCACATACCGTTCAACAGTCTGGGGTCACTAAGAAATGGCCTTGTTTTTGAAAGAAACATTTCTTTCTATGCTGAAAAGCACAGATACTCAACTAGTCTAAAGAAGGCCAGTTTTATTGCTTCTTTGATCAGGACAACAGTTTTCAGCTGTGCTAACAATTGCAAAATGGTTTTCTAATGATCAATTAGCCTTTTAAAATGATAAACTTGGATTAGCTAACACAACGTGCCATTGGAACACAGGAGTGAGTGATGGTTGCTGATAATGGACCTCTGTACGCCTATGTAGATATTCATTTTTTTTTTTTTTTTTTTTAAATCTGCCGTTTCCAGCAACAATAGTCATTTATAACATTAACAATGTCTACACTGCATTTCTGATTAATTTGATGTTATTTTAAATGGACAAAAAAAGTGCTTTTCTTTCAAAAAAACAAGGACATTTCTTAGTGACCCCAAACCTTTGAACGGTAGAGTTTAGAGGTGTATGTGTTCTGGGGAGGGGTTTAGAGGTGTATGTGTTCTGGGGAGGGCTTTAGAGGTGTATGTGTTCTGGGGAGGGTTTAGAGGTGTATGTGTTCTGGGGAGGGTTTAGAGGTGTATGTGTTCTGGGGAGGGTTTAGAGGTGTAGGTGTTCTGGGGAGGGTTTAGAGGTGTAGGTGTTCTGGGGAGGGTTTAGAGGTGTATGTGTTCTGGGGAGGGTTTGAAGGTGTATGTGTTCTGGGGAGGGTTTAGAGGTGTATGTGTTCTGGGGAGGGTTTAGAGGTGTATGTGTTCTGGGGAGGGTTTAGAGGTGTATGTGTTCTGGGGAGGGTTTAGAGGTGTAGGTGTTCTGGGGAGGGTTTAGAGGTGTAGGTGTTCTGGGGAGGGTTTAGAGGTGTATGTGTTCTGGGGAGGGTTTGAGGTGTAGGTGTTCTGGGGAGGGTTTAGAGGTGTATGTGTTCTGGGGAGAGTTTAGAGGTGTATGTGTTCTGGGGGAGGGTTTAGAGGTGTATGTGTTCTGGGGAGGGTTTAGAGGTGTATGTGTTCTGGGGAGGGTTTAGAGATGTAGGTGTTCTGGGGAGGGTTTAGAGGTGTAGGTGTTCTGGGGAGGGTTTAGAGGTGTAGGTGTTCTGGGGAGGGTTTAGAGATGTAGGTGTTCTGGGGAGGGTTTGAAGGTGTAGGTGTTCTGGGGAGGGTTTAGAGGTGTAGGTGTTCTGGGGAGGGTTTAGAGGTGTATGTGTTATGGGGAGGGTTTAGAGGTGTAGGTGTTCTGGGGAGGGTTTAGAGGTGTATGTGTTCTGGGGAGGGTTTAGAGGTGTAGGTGTTCTGGGGAGGGTTTAGAGGTGTATGTGTTCTGGGGAGGGTTTAGAGGTGTATGTGTTCTGGGGAGGGTTTAGAGGTGTATGTGTTCTGGGGAGTGTTTAGAGATGTAGGTGTTCTGGGGAGGGTTTAGAGGTGTAGGTGTTCTGGGGAGGGTTTAGAGGTGTATGTGTTCTGGGGAGGGTTTAGGGTTTAGAGGTGTAGGTGTTCTGGGGAGGGTTTAGAGGTGTAGGTGTTATGGGAAGGGTTTAGAGGTGTATGTGTTCTGGGAGTGTTTAGAGGTGTATGTGTTCTGGGGAGGGTTTAGAGGTGTAGGTGTTCTGGGGGAGGGTTTAGAGGTGTAGGTGTTCTGGGGAGGGTTTCAGAGATGTATGTGTTCTGGGGAGGGTTTAGAGGTGTATGTGTTCTGGGGAGGGTTTAGAGGTGTATGTGTTCTGGGGAGGGTTTAGAGGTGTAGGCTACATTATAGATCATATCAAACCTGGTTATATTCAGACACCATGCTTTTGGCTTAGGACTCTGTCCTGCAAGACCACCACAGGGTAATGAATTCCTCTCTTTCTCTCTATTCATCCCCCTTTCTCTCCATGTCTCACATCCCACCAATAACATTATTAACCAAAGCTAGCAGAGCGGAAACCAAAGCCCTAAATCTCAGAGCTCTGGGAATGACTTCCCAAAGACGGACATGGATTAGACCCCGCGTCCTGTACCCCCCGTCCCCACAATCCCCAGGTCCCCAACAGACCGAGTGTCAGGTGGCTCTCCCTGAGCCCGCGAAAGGCGCTAACCCTAATCCCATTACCCCTCTGTCCCTTTCAACACACACACGATACTCTTCTCCCACCTCTCACCCCAAATACAAACTGAATCCATATCCTATTGCTGATATTGCTCCACCTTTCATGCCTACTGCATATACCCCTGTACCCCTGCTGCATATACCCCTGCCTCTATCCCTACATCCTACTGCATATACCCCTGCCTATATCCCTACATCCTACTGCATATACCCCTGCCATCTATCCCTACATCCTACTGCATATACCCCTGCTGCATATACCCCTGCCTCTATCCCTACATCCTACTGCATATACCCCTGCCTCTATCCCTACATCCTACTGCATATACCCCTGCTGCATATACCCCTGCCTCTATCCCTACATCCTACTGCATATACCCCTGCTGCATATACCCCTGCCTCTATCCCTACATCCTACTGCATATACCCCTACTGCATATACCCCTGCCTATATCCCTACATCCTACTGCATATACCCCTGCCTCTATCCCTACATCCTACTGCATATACCCCTGCTGCATATACCCCTGCCTCTATCCCTACATCCTACTGCATATACCACTGCCTCTATCCCTACATCCTACTGCATATACCCCTGCTGCATATACCCCTGCCTCTATCCCTACATCCTACTGCATATACCACTGCCTCTATCCCTACATCCTACTGCATATACCCCTGCCTATATCCCTACATCCTACTGCATATACCCCTGCTTCTATACCTACATCCTGCTGCATATACCCCTGCTGCATATACCCCTGCTGCATATACCCCTGCTGCATATACCCCTGCTGCATATACCCCTGCCTATATCCCTACATCCTACTGCATATACCCCTGCCTCTATCCCTACATCCTACTGCATATACCCCTGCCTCTATCCCTACATCCTACTGCATATACCCCTGCCTCTATCCCTACATCCTACTGCATATACCACTGCCTCTATCCCTACATCCTACTGCATATACCCTGCCTCTATCCCTACATCCTACTGCATATACCACTGCCTCTATCGCTACATCCTACTGCATATACCACTGCCTCTATCGCTACATCCTACTGCATATACCACTGCCTCTATCGCTACATCCTACTGCATATACCCCTGCCTATATCCCTACATCCTACTGCATATACCACTGCCTCTATCGCTACATCCTGCTGCATATACCACTGCCTCTATCCCTACATCCTACTGCATATACCACTGCCTCTATCGCTACATCCTACTGCATATACCACTGCCTCTATCGCTACATCCTGGTCATGTTTCATCCCTCCACCCTGCCATGTTTTTGCTTCTACACTAGGAGTCCTGGAATAATCTGTGGTGAATGTGTGTGATTGTCTCTCAATGTGTGTCACTGTGAAGATATGCTCTTATTGGAGGAAAGAGAAAAAGGGTCTGACAAACTGCAGTGAACCCAGTTTGTGTGCACTTCTCTGATCATAGCAGCCCCCTGGTCCTACAGGTCAGTCCAGTCCTACTAGGAACCTAGAGTAGAACTGAGTCCTACAGGTCAGTCCAGTCCTTCTAGGAACCTAGAGTAGAACTGAGTCCTACAGGTCAGTCCAGTCCTACTAGGGACCTAGAGTAGAACTGAGTCCTACAGGTCAGTCCAGTCCTACTAGGAACCTAGAGTAGAACTGAATCGACAGGTCAGTCCAGTCCTACTAGGAACCTAGAGTAGAACTGAGTCCTACAGGTCAGTCCAGTCCTACTAGGAACCTAGAGTAGAACTGAGTCCTACAGGTCAGTCCAGTCCTACTAGGAACCTAGAGTAGAACTGAATCGACAGGTCAGACCAGTCCTACTAGGAACCTAGAGTAGAACTGAGTCCTACAGGTCAGTCCAGTCCTACTAGGAACCTAGAGTAGAACTGAGTCCTACAGGTCAGTCCAGTCCTTCTAGGTCCTTCTGTAGCTCAGTTGGTAGAGCATGGCGCTTGTAACCAGGGTAGTGGGTTCGATTCCACCACCCATACGAGTAGAATGTATGCACACATGACTGTAAGTCGCTTTGGATAAAAGCGAACTGCTAAATGGCATATAGTATAGCATATAGGGAACCTAGAGTAGAACTGAGTCCTACAGGTCAGTCCAGTCCTACTAGGAACCTAGAGTAGAACTGAGTCCTACAGGTCAGTCCAGTCCTACTAGGAACCTAGAGTAGAACTGAGTCCTACAGGTCAGTCCAGTCCTTCTAGGAACCGAGAGTAGAACTGAGTCCTACAGGTCAGTCCAGTCCTACTAGGAACCTAGAGTAGAAGTGAATCCCACAGGTCAGTCCAGTCCTTCTAGGAACCTAGAGTAGAACTGAGTCCTACAGGTCAGTCCAGTCCTACTAGGAACCTAGAGTAGAAGTGAATCCCACAGGTCAGTCCAGTCCTTCTAGGAACCTAGAGTAGAACTGAGTCCTACAGGTCAGTCCAGTCCTACTAGGGACCCAGAGTAGAAGTGAATCCCACAGGTCAGTCCAGTCCTACTAGGGACCTAGAGTAGAACTGAATCCCACAGGTCAGTCCAGTCCTACTAGGGACCCAGAGTAGAAGTGAATCCCACAGGTCAGTCCAGTCCTACTAGGAACCTAGAGTAGAACTGAGTCCTACAGGTCAGTCCAGTCCTACTAGGAACCTAGAGTAGAACTGAGTCCTACAGGTCAGTCCAGTCCTACTAGGAACCTAGAGTAGAACTGAGTCCTACAGGTCAGTCCAGTCCTACTAGGAACCTAGAGTAGAACTGAGTCCTACAGGTCAGTCCAGTCCTACTAGGAACCTAGAGTAGAACTGAATCGACAGGTCAGACCAGTCCTACTAGGAACCTAGAGTAGAACTGAGTCCTACAGGTCAGTCCAGTCCTACTAGGAACCTAGAGTAGAACTGAGTCCTACAGGTCAGTCCAGTCCTACTAGGAACCTAGAGTAGAACTGAGTCCTACAGGTCAGTCCAGTCCTACTAGGAACCTAGAGTAGAACTGAATCGACAGGTCAGACCAGTCCTACTAGGAACCTAGAGTAGAACTGAGTCCTACAGGTCAGTCCAGTCCTACTAGGAACCTAGAGTAGAACTGAGTCCTACAGGTCAGTCCAGTCCTACTAGGGACCTAGAGTAGAAGTGAATCCTACAGGTCAGTCCAGTCCTTCTAGGAACCTAGAGTAGAACTGAGTCCTACAGGTCAGTCCAGTCCTACTAGGGACCTAGAGTAGAAGTGAATCCTACAGGTCAGTCCAGTCCTTCTAGGAACCTAGAGTAGAACTGAATCCCACCACAACAGACTAAATCAAGGGCCTGTACAGAGGGCCCTCTGAACACCTATCATGGAGTATCAAGGATCAGAGAACATTTAGGACTATCACAACCACTCAACATCGCACAGCCATATCCCCCAAACCAGTGTACAATCCCCTATATCCTTCATTATCTCTCCATTTCATCCCTCCATTCCGGTGTGCATTCATCATAGGTAGGGATTAGGGTCTTAACATAATAAGATCACACGGCCAGTGACTGATATCAAGAGAGAGGCCACATGCAGCCACCTGGTTTTATCTGGCAGTCTCTGTCACCCATGGGGTGTGTGTGTTACATTACACAAGGAACTCGAATTGGGATTGAGAATGAGTTGGGACACACCACCAGAGACATCTGATAGGATCTCTACCCCCGCGATCCCCTGGCTGTGGGTCTAGGGACAAACCCCACTAGGCTATCTCCTCCATAATACCCTGCCTGTGTCTTTGGGGTAGCTGTTGACATTCAGCTGGACATTAAACTCTAAATCTCTGTCTGTTAATCCAAGATTACACACCAAATATGTTCCTGGAAAAACAAAGAGTGGTAGCAGCATCTGAGTGGAACCATCTGTGTCAGCTGGACTCCTACAGTCACATGGCTCCCAGAGCCGCCGGCCTCCTACAGGCTCACAGAGCCGCCGGCCTCCCACAGTCACCCGCCGGCCTCCCACAGTCACCCGCCGCCCTCCTACAGTCACCCGCCGCCTCCCACAGTCACCCGCCGGCCTCCCAAAGTCACCCGCCGCCCTCCCACAGTCACCCGCCGGCCTCCCACAGTCACCCGCCGGCCTCCCACAGTCACCCGCCGGCCTCCTACAGTCACCCGCCGGCCTCCTACAGTCACATGGCTCCCAGCGACAGCGCAATTACAGGGGATCCCTCAGAACCGCCGGCCTCCTACAGTCACCCGCCGGCCTCCTACAGTCACCCGCCGGCCTCCTACAGTCACCCGCCGGCCTCCTACAGTCACCCGCCGGCCTCCTACAGTCACCCGCCGGCCCCCTACAGTCACAGGCCCTCAGACCCGCCGGCCTCCTACAGTCACCCGCCGGCCTCCTACAGTCACCCGCCGGCCTCCTACAGTCACCCGCCGGCCTCCTACAGTCACCCGCCGGCCTCCTACAGTCACCCGCCGGCCTCCTACAGTCACCCGCCGGCCTCCTACAGTCACCCGCCGGCCTCCTACAGTCACCCGCTGGCCTCCTACAGTCACATGGCTCCCAGCGACAGCGGGCGCGCAATTACAGGGGATCCCTCAGACCCGCCGGCCTCCTAAAGTCACCCGCCGGCCTCCTACAGTCACATGGCTCCCAGCGACAGCGCAATTACAGGGGATCCCTCAGACCCGCCGGCCTCCTACAGTCACCCGCCGGCCTCCTACAGTCACCCGCCGGCCTCCTACAGTCACCCGCCGGCCTCCTACAGTCACCCGCCGGCCTCCTACAGTCACCCGCCGGCCTCCTACAGTCACCCGCCGGCCTCCTACAGTCACCCGCCGGCCTCCTACAGTCACCCGCCGGCCTCCTACAGTCACCCGCCGGCCTCCTACAGTCACATGGCTCCCAGCGACAGCGGGCGCGCAATTACAGGGGATCCCAAATCCACCAGTGAATAGAAAAGCCCCATTGGGTGTCTTTTACCTCTATGACCACTGACTGGGGGACAACATTCAGACAATAGTTCAGGAATCACAAGCAGCAGAATTTACATACAGTTGACAAATGTAATTAAGTTGTATGACTGGATACAAGAGTCAACATGGAGCACAGTATGACACTAAAAACAATCATACAACCAAAACTAGGCCTAAATAGACCAAGGCCTATATCGTCATTACCAGTCAGTAAGAAGGGGGCTTCTAACAGAGGGAATAGGGATATCAGAACCAGAACCATTTAGCAGACGGTCTTCTGCAGAGCGACTTACAGTAGTGAGTACATAATACATTTTCCTACTGGTCCCCCATGGGAATCGAACCCACAACCCTGTCGTTGCAAGCGCTATGCTCTACCGCCTGATCCACAAGGGACTGCAGTAGGTTCCTCATTGGAATCACCGCCCCTGGTCTCCAAAGGTTGTTTTATATAAAAGGCTGTAATGTCTTTGTTAATGTTTTAAATGTATGTCAATTGTAAAGTATTTCTGTGTGTAATGTATTTTTCGTTAGTCCTATGTGTCAGACCCCAGGAAGACTAGCTGTCTCTAATGGGGATCTAATAAAATCAGAGAAAAAGGTTTCACTCTACGAAGGCAGTCATTATCAAACATGACCAGTCTATTAGGAGCACAAAGGGAGTCCCAATTCAAACAGTCTACAAGGCCCTTGCTCTCTTTACAAGCCTACATTAGGAAAACATGGGCTGAAAGAGGGCTGGGCCACTGGAGGGCTAAGAGGCTTACAGACCCCATGTCAGAGATGGTGCTTCTCCCTGTGGACCCCAGATGGGGAGGGAATGAATCCCACCTCTGATGTCCCCTCTCTGGGCAGCAGAAGGCAGTGGAAGGGTGGGTGCTAAAGCTCGATTTGATCTTAATGTGAGTTTTAAAGGGGGACTGACCAGGGATCTGTGTGCAACTATCAGCACAATCAGAGCTAATCCTACTGTTTTAGAAACAGACACCTGTCTGGGACCGAGAGTGACAGATGCAAAACAAATCACAAGTCACAGCCTTACAATGTAGCCATCTAGCCCCCCTCTCCCCTGTTCCTGAACACAGAGATGATTGAACAGACTGATCTCCACATTGCTCTTTTCATTGTTGCTAGCAGCAACCCAGCCGCCAAACAGCTGAGCAGGGTGCCTATTTGAGGAGTCAGAGGCTTAGAGCCAGCAATCAATGGGTCAGCCCAGAGCAAATAACAGTCTAGTGATATGAATACGACTGCTTTGAATTGAAACGGACGTGTCTGGGGCTGCTGGGCCCATGTCCCCATACAATGACACGGAATAGAATACTGGTGACTAATCTTTATTGTATTGGCCGCTGGCTGGTGTGTGCGGTGCTGGGCCGGTGTTGAGAGAGTGGACTGATCTTATCGGGGTCTTGTATTGCTTTCACAATTAGGTCAGTGTTCATGCCAATGACTCAGACACCTCAACAGAGCACCCGCCACCCCCCTCGCCACCAGCTAACGTCCCCCCCCACCCATCATGTCAGAAGAATAGGTCTTTGCGTATCAGGCCATATTGTGAGCTGGACATGTACAGTATTTATAGACGTATGATTTGCAATATAGCCTAAACATTCACTAATATAGACCTAGTCATTGTAAATTATTCACTCGGCAGCTGTTGAAAATTCAAAGAAAGCCAAAAATATAGACATTTTGAAAAAATTGCTATTGGAAAAAAGTAAAAATAAAACGGCCTGAAGAAAAACCCTAGCCCCACTAATTGTCCATTTACCCTAAGAACATTTCTTTCCTTTCAACGCTACTCAAACAAACATGGAGTACATTGATGGAGATCTGACTTCCCCTCTAGTCACAGCCATTCTATTCCCTCTCCCAGTGACACACAGCTAGCGCTATAGCGGAATAAGACTGGAGAAACCAGAACAATATACAGCGGAAGAGGCTGACATGTTATGACTGCCTGCATTATATGGCCCAATCAGATACACTGATGGATAAAACTGATATAATATAAATAATACACAGGGACGGATGACATTCAAAAAGGAGGGAAAGATGTTATTTTAGAAATACTGGCAGTCATGTTGATACTACTGCCTGTAAGGCACATTGACCTGTAAGGCCACATACAGTAGGTCACATACAGTAGGTCACATACAGTAGGTCACATACAGTAGGTCACATACAGTAGGTCACATACAGTAGGCCCATACAGTAGGTTGTAGGTCACATACAGTAGGTCACATACAGTAGGTCACATACAGTAGGCCAATACATAGGTCACAGTAGGTCACATACAGTAGGTCACATACAGTGGGCCACATACAGTAGGCCCTGGGGTTGAATTGGGAATTTAGACGTGGTGGAATTATTCACTTGGGTTTTATGCCTCCCGAGTGGAGCAGCGGTCTAAGGCAATGCATCGCAGTGCTACAGACACGGGTTCGATTCCGGGCGGTATCACAACCGGCCGTGATCAGGAGTCCCATAGGGCGGCGCACAATTGGCCCAGTGTCATCCGGGTTAGGGGAGGGTTTGGCCGGAGTGGGGCTTTACTTGGCTCATCGCGCTCAAGCGACTCCTTATGGCGGGCCGGGTGCCTGCAGGCTGACCTCGGTCGTCAGTTGAACTGTGTTTCCTCCGACACATTGGTGCGGGTGTTAGGAAGCGCAGTTTGACAGGTCATGTTTTGGAGGACACATGGCTCAACCTTGGCCTCCCGAGCCCGGTGGGGAGTTGCAGCGATGATGAGACAAGATAAAAAGAGGATAAATAAATAAATAATAATAATAAGGGTTGATTTTCCCAGTGACATTGTCCTCTCCTACAATTCAATAGTGATGAAACTTGACACTATATCCTCACCCCTGGTAATACCCTTATTATTATACATTAAACAGTCAATTATTTTAGCGTTTTCATTTTTAGATGTCTCTTAGATCCAGCCTACCTCTTGTGGGTCTTGCACAATGCCCTGTGTTGTCAGTAGAAGGCCTGGCTATATTCCCCGGGTCTCCTGTCAGCCCATGTTTACCTCAAAGCGCTGTCACAACAACAGGACTGCCTCTGCTAAGAGCATTTTGTAAAGTGAGCAGTTGGGCCATCACTTCTAGTCTAGAGCATAACAGCATCCTTACTGAGCTGTAAGTCTCTCTCATCTTAACCCACCACACATACAGCTCCCTATGAGAGGCACGCCTCTTCTCTTGCAGTGCTCACAGAGCGCTCTGGAGTAGGATGAAGTTTCCCATAGACACTGGTCTAAAGTTTTACGGTTTCCCTCATAATGGGTATGGTTACGATTTGGGAAGGTTAACTGATCCCAGATCGGTGTCTTAGGACAAATTCTACCAGGAGCTACTGTACCTCTGTTTTATAGTATTGGGTCTGTGTGACAGGGAAAGTTAGCTGAGACTCCGTCTGTATTCCCTCTGCAAGGGGTCAGACCCTGACCTGAGATGACTGGAGTCACAGTATGAGAGAGACAGAGGTTAACAAAGACTAGTCTCCTTCATCAGACTGTCCAACAGCTCCTTGTTTTGACAACACTGAGTCTAATTAGGAAAGCAGCCTGAGAGACAAAGACAAAGGCTAATCTGAAGACTAATGTTACAATCCCCAAAACTTCAGTTCAAACTGTGGCCGACTGGAAACATATAGCCACTCCTCCCAACCCCACCCCCGTCATGCTAGATTTAACCCCTTCCACCCACCCCACACCTGCTCAGCAAATTAGTGTCTTGTCACAGGCATGTTTTTTTTATGTCATGTAGAATAGGAAATTGTGTCAGTTCTACACATTAGGCTGCATTTATATGTGTAGACGTTGCACCTCACTAATTAAGTCCTGGCATCGCCATGGCTCTGCCCCAAGGTCACATGACCAGAAACGTATCTCATTTGCTGGCTGATGTAGGCAGCAAGCAGAGGGCCACATCAGTATCTTTAAGTAGTAAAGTGGTTGTGAACATGATAAACACAATGTCCAATAGTTCAAATAATCACTTTAAGATGAATAAATTGCGGTTGTGATGTTACACATGCACGCATTTAACTTCATGTAATTTTAGGTTCTTGAGCAAATGACTGTCCAGGCATCAGTAAGGGTAACCTTGCAAAGGTTGAGAAAAAAATAAAAATAAAGAGAGAACTTTACTAGCTTATGTATCACAAAATACTCGTTGGCATGAGGTCTGAAAGGGGGGACTTTTGGTTTGAGGCTTTGAGCAGCCTCTTTAAAATATAGCAAGAGATGACAAAAGGGATTCTTTCTGATGATTAGAGCAACATGTGGGGCGGCAGGGTAGCCTAGTGGTTAGAGCATTGGGCTAGTAACCGAAAGGTTGCAAGTTCAAATCCCCGAGCTGACAAGGTACAAATCTGTCGTTCTGCCCCTGAACAGGCAGTTAACCCACTGTTCCTAGGCCGTCATTGAAAATAAGAATGTGTTTTTAACTGACTTGCCTAGTAAAATAAAGTGATTGCAACATGCTGATTTCATAACAGATATGATAAAACATAGATTTAAATCTTTGTTAGGCTGGATCAGGACTCTCCAACACTGTTCCCGGAGAGCTACCCTCCTGTAGGTTTTAACTCCAACACTGTTCCCGGAGAGCTACCCTCCTGTAGGTTTTTGTTTCAACCCCAGTTGCAACTAACCTGGTTTATTAAGCAGCCAACTATTAGAATCAGTTGGCTAAATTAGGTTGGAGCGAAAACCTACAGGACGGAGTTCTCCCGAAACAGGGTTGGAGAGCCCTGGGCTATATGCAATATTTATGCAAATCAAATATTATAGATCTATAAAGCCTACGTTTGAAGGTCATAGTCTGCTACTTTCTAGTCTCGAATAGTCTACATGTGTGTCATTTGAAAGCTAAGTGTCTATCCACATTGCAGACCGATGACCGTATTCACTAGAATGCAAAATGGGCTGGCAGGCTGGGATATTGTATTTCAAAGACATTAGTGTAACCCTAATCTAAAGATAAACAAAGCTCTAATAGTTTTGTAAGGTTGAAGACTGGGCAAAACAAAGGCAACTCACAAACAGAACCCCATCTGCATGTTCGAGTTTCCTAACCATCAGTTTGTTGTAAATCGGAGTTATGTCTTTATTTCACAGAATCGCAGCTTCCTATTCAGCAAAATACGTTCACTAAATGGTAATAGACATTTAAAACATGCATTTGTCATCTTGGATAATCAACTCACCGCTATCCAGCGCCGACAGCTACGGAAGCTGCCCTCACACAGACACGCTACCTAACAACTGCTTCTGTGATTGGTAGCGACTGAGCAATCCCAGCTCTGATTGGGTTGATGTAATTCAAAACATCAACATTCGTCACCACGGGGGGAAAAAAGCATGGCGGCCCCCAAGATGAGCGTGGGTAAACCCACCGCGGACCGTTTACCGTGCAATACCACCAGTTTTCAGAAGAAATCACGAAGCAAACTAGTTTCAATACCTGGCACAAGACCTTCGATTCAAAACGGGCAACTTATTGTTTCGACTGGTGTCACATCTCTCGACTACGTGATTGGTCAGTCTGCCACGAATGTGTCCGCGAGTTTTGCTTTTTCTGATTGATTAAACTAACAATAATAATTGTTTTAATTTAGTTAGTTTTAAAGGAATGTTGTCACTATTCAATTGCATGTCTTCAACCACTGAGTCGCATGAAGGTAGCCGGCTAGCTTCACGTTATTTACTATAACATTCATGTAACGTCAACAATAATTCGTGTGCCCCATTTGAAACAACCGGCACACCTTCACGCCATAGTAATGGTTGTCAGCTGGCTCTGGAGTATTCGTCAGTCATGGTACTGGGCACTCGTAACTTGTTTGCAGGTTTTTGTTCCAGTCCAACACTTATTCAACAATGAGCTTGATTAGCTAGAGCTGGATCAAAAGCCTGCTCTCCTGTGGGACCACAGAGCAAGCAGTATTTTTTTATTTTTAAGGCCTACATATGAAACAGTTAACAGGCCCATGTAAGGACAAAATGTAAAATATGCTAATATTAGTTCTCTATATTTGACAAAACATATTTTAACAATCAGTCCTCCAAAAAACATTCTATGGATGAAATGTTGTGAAAATCCACCCAAATCATGGTCCCCCCTGCTTTCTTGAGGAATCACCTTGCATGTCAGGTCTATGCTACACGTGGTTATCTGTAAATTATATGGTGTTGTCAAAAATCGACCTATTTGTAATATTTTTTAATTCTTGAAATAGGTGGTGGTTTAGCAGTTGGAACCCTTCTACTCATAGGTAAGTCTAATTCTACATTTTCCATTGTACATTTAGACCATTTATGAATAGAGGTACTACTGTACCTTGTCCAAGATGTACTAGCTTAGGTAACCTACTCCTTTTAATATCCAAGAACCTTATGTTCAGACATATACTGACAGCCAAAACAGACAAATACTCTATCTAAACGGGAATCGATTCTCAATTGCGATACGGTTCTATAAGGCATTCTAGGACGTCCCTCCTCCGTTACACACTGGTGATTGGAGATGCTAGATTGCTCATTTGAACAGGTGTTTGCCTCTCTCTTCCGTAAACAAGCCGTAACATGAACATTTTAATCGTGTTAAAAAGGTGTATAGTAATTTAATATTTCTCAATTATATTAAAGTAAAGTTCCAAAAGTTTCCAAAACATTGTAAAGTTCCAAGAGTCCAAGCTAAGAGTATTAATGTGTAGACAGAGCGTCGGGGCTGTTATACACATTGGCCGCCCCGTCGTCAATGTTTCGAATGAGAACCCAGGGATTATTGCAGTCACTATCTCCACCTGAAAGTACCCGAGACTGGTGTAAGGCAATGCTATGGCATTAGATTGTCCTTATCACTTAGATGACCTTTCACCTGTGCTTCTCACTTGCTTTAGTGGGTTTAGCAGAGGGCACTGCTTGTTTTTGACCAACAAGCAGAAAGCTGTTTTGCCTGACACCTGCCATCCAAGTCCCTTAAAACAATACACCCTTGTAGATAAGTTGTTGATAACCGGTAGATAAGTTGTGTTCCTTCCGATCACCCAGAAAGCGAATGATCTGGCCCTCATTGGTTGAGGTGTGTGTAACCTAGCCTGGCAGTCAGATGTGTTTGTTCTTAGCCACACCCCCCCATCATGTTTGGCATGACAAACAGTAGTGTAATGGAGGGTAAATACATTTTACCCCCCTTTTGCAGAGGAAAAAAAACAAAATTTTAGAGCAATATAGGGTGGTGTATATAATATTACTGGTCTTGGGCTCCCTAGGTGAATATAATATTACTGGTCTCGGGCTCCCTAGGTGTATATAATATTACTGGTCTCGGGCTCCCTAGGTGAATATAATATCACTGGTCTCGGGCTCCCTAGGTGTATATAATATTACTGGTCTCGGGCTCCCTAGGTGAATATAATATTACTGGTCTCGGGCTCCCTAGGTGTATATAATATTACTGGTCTCGGGCTCCCTAGGTGAATATAATATTACTGGTCTCGGGCTCCCTAGGTGTATATAATATTACTGGTCTCGGGCTCCCTAGGTGAATATAATATTACTGGTCTCGGGCTCCCTAGGTGTATATAATAGGTGAATTAATATGGTCTCGGGCTCCCTAGGTGAATATAATATTACTGGTCTCGGGCTCCCTAGGTGAATATAATATCACTGGTCTCGGGCTCCCCCTAGGTGAATATAATATTACTGGTCTCGGGCTCCCTAGGTGAATATAATATAGGTGTATATAATACTGGTCTCGGGCTCCCTAGGTGAATATAATATTACTGGTCTCGGGCTCCCTAGGTGTATATAATATTACTGGTCTCGGGCTCCCTAGGTGAATATAATATCACTGGTCTCGGTCCCTAGGTGAATATAATATTACTGGTCTCCTCCTAGGTGAATATAATATCACTGGTCTCGGGCTCCCTAGGTGAATATAATATTACTGGTCTCGGGCTTCCTAGGTCCTGGTCTCGGGCTCCCTAGGTGAATATAATATCACTGGTCTCGGGCTCCTAGGTGAATATAATATCACTGGTCTCGGGCTCCTAGGTGTATATAATATCCCTAGGTGTATATAATATTACTGGTCTCGGGCTCCCTAGGTGAATATAATATCACTGGTCTCGGGCTCCCTAGGTGAATATAATATCACTGGTCTCAGGCTCCCTAGGTGTATACAGTTGAAGTCAGAAGTTTACATACACCTTAGCCAAATACATTTAAACTCAGTTTTTCCCCAATTCCTGACATTTAATCCAAGTACAAATGTAATGTCTTAGGTGAGTTAGGATCACCACTTTATTTTAGGAATGTGAAATGTCAGAATAATAGTAGAGTGATTTATTTAAGCTTTTATTTATTTCATCACATTCCCAGTGGGTCAGAAGTTTACATATACTCAATTAGTATTTGGTAGCATTGTCTTTAAATTTAACTTGGGTCAAACATTTCAGGTAGCCTTCCACAAGCTTCCCACAATAAGTTGGTTGAATTTTGGCCCATTCCTCCTGGCAGAGCTGGTGTAACTGAGTCAGGTTTGTAGGCTTCCTTGCTCGCACACAATTTTTCAGTTCTGCCCACAAATGTTCTATAGGATTGAGGTCAGGGTTTTGTGATGGCCACTCCAATACCTTGACTTGGTTGTCCTTAAGCCATTTTGCCACAACTTTGGAAGTTTGCTTGGAGTCATTGTCCATTTGGAAGACCCATTTGTGACCATACTTTAACTTCCTGACTGATGTCTTGAGATGTTTCTTCAATATATCCACATAATTTCCCTCCCTCATGATGCCATCTATTTTGTGAAGTACACCAGTCCCTCCTGCAGCAAAGCACCCCGACAACATGATGCTGCCACCCCCGTGCTTCACGGTTCGGATGGTATTCTTCTGCTTGCCTCCCCCTTTTCCCTCCAAACATAACTATGGTCATTATGGCCAAACGGTTATATTTACCAATTACCCTATCAGAAGCTTCTAAAGCCATGACATCATTTTCTGGAATTTTCCAAGCTGTTTAAGGCACAGTCAACTTCGTGTATGTAAACTTCTGACCCACTCACATTTTGGTACAGTGAATTATAAGTGAAATAATCTGTCTGTAAACAATTGTTGGAAAAATTGCTTGTGTCATGCACAAAGTAGATGTCCTAACCGACTTGCCAAAAATTTTGTTTGTTAACAAGAAATTTGTGGAGTGGTTGAAAAACTAGTTTTAATGACTCCAACCTAAGTGTATGTAAACTTCTGACTTCAACTGTATAATATTACTTATATGAGGCTTCCATAAGCTTTGGTATGAAATAATAACAATCATGGAGATGGACTAATGAGCAGCTGGTTCCAGTCCCAGGTAAACAAACTGCCACTCTGCCGTAGAGCAAGCCACTGACCCTGACTTCATCTGGCTGTACCCCAGCTGCATTCATGGAAGCTGTGTTCAATTCAAAGCCATGTTGGTTGATTGGGATAAGAGAGTTTTCTGCTGTATGTGTTATTATTATCAACCATTTCAGGCTGTACAGTATTTTTGCTTGCTGGTGAGGTCAAGTAGCCTGGCTGGTATCTCTTGTTGTATTTGTTGAACTGCTTTGCTTTATCTTGGCCAGGTCGCAATTGTAAATGAGAACTTGTTCTCAACTTGCCTACCTAGTTAAATAAAGGTGATTTTCTTTTCTTTTTAAAAGCTGTCATTTGTGTGTATCAACTGATATTAGCCATATATTGCCTTGCCCTTCAATTTAACCCCCCCAATCGATGTGTGAGGCAGTGATTACAGTAGGTATTATTATAGGTGTCCTGGAGGGTGGGTAGTTTGCCCCGGTAATGTGTTGGGCAGACCTCACCACCCTCTGGAGAGCCTTGAAGTTGCGGGCGGTGCAGTTTCTGAACAAGGCGGTGATACAGCCCAACAGAATGCTTTCAACTGTGCATCTGTAAAATTTGTGAGTGTTTTAGGTGAGAAGCCAAATTTCTTTAGCCTCCTGAGGTTGAAGAGGCTCTGTTGCGCCTTCTTCACCACACTGTCTGTGTGGGTGGTCCATTTCAGTTTGTCAGTGATGTGTACGCCAAGGAACTTGAAGCTTTCCACCTTCTCCACTGCGGTCCCGTCGATGTAGATATGGGGGTGCACCCTTTGCTGTTCCCTGAAGTCCAAAATCATCTCCTTTGTTTTGTTGGTGTTGAGTGAGAGGTTGTTTTCCAGACACCACACTCCCAGAGCCCTCATCTCCTCTCGTAGGTGGTCTCGTCATCGTTGGTAATCAAGCCTACTACTGTTGTGTCATCTGCCAACTTGATGATTGATTTGGAGGCGTGCTTGGCCACGCAGTCGTGGGTGAACAGGGAGTTCAGGAAGGGGCTGAGCACACACCCTTGTGGGATCCCAGTGTTGAGGATCACCACCTGGGGCAGCCTGTCAGGAAGTCCAGGACCCAATTGCACGGGACAGGGTTCAGACCCAGTGCCTCAAACTTAATGATGAGCTTGGTGGGTACTATGGTGTTGAATGCTGAGCGATTGCCAATAAACAATATTCTTACATAGGTATTCTTCTTGTCCAGATGGGATAGAGCAGTGTGCAGAGTGATGGTGATTGCATTGTCTGTGGATCTATTGGGGCGGTAACCCAATTGAAGTGGGTATAGGGTGGCAGGTAAAGTAGAGGTGACATGATACTTGACTAGTCTCTCAAAGCACTTCATGATGACAGAGGTGAGTGCTACGGGCGATATTTATTAAGTTCAGTTACCTTTGCCTTCTTGGGTACAGGAACAATGGTGGCCATCTTGAAGCATGTGGTGACAGCAGACTGGGATAGGGAGAAATTGAATATGCCTGTAAACACACCAGCCAGCTGGTATGCGCATGCTCTGAGGATGCATCTAGGGATGCTGTCTGGTCCGGCAGCCTTGCGAGGGTTAACACATTTAAATGTTTTACTCACGTCGGCCACGGAGGAGGAGAGGCCACAGTCCTTGGTAGTGGGCCGCGTCGGTGGCACTGTGTTATCCTCAAAGCGTGTCCCTGCCACATGCATCTCGTGTCTGAGCCGTTGAATTGCGACTCCACTTTATCTCTATACTGACGTTTAGCTTGTTTGATTTCCCTGCGGAGTGAATAACTACACTGTTTATATTCTGCCATATAACCAGGCACCTTGCCCTGGTTAAATGCGGTGGTTCACGTTTTCAGTTTCGCAAGAATGCTACCATCTGTCCACGGTTTCTGTTTAGGGTAGGTTTGAATAGTCACCATGGGTACTACATCTCCTATAAACTTCCTTATGAACTCAGTCACCGTATCCGTGTATGCGTCTAGCTACCCTGGAACATATCAGAGTGCATGTGATCAAAACAATCCTGAAGCGTGGCTAACCATCTCCACCCTCCCCCACCATCTCCACCCCACCATCTCCACCATCTCCACCATCTCCACCCCCTCCCCCCACCATCTCCCCACCATCCCACCCCACCATCTCCCCCCCTCCCCCACCATCTCCACCCCCATCCCCCACCATCTCCACCCCCTCCCCCACCATCTCCACCCTCCACCCCCACCATCTCCACCATTTCCACCCCCTTCAGCTACATGAGACAGGGCCATTCCATCTCCATGTTAAAAGCCAAATCCTAGAGGTCACTTCCTTTTACAATCCCACGTCAAAATGAGCAAAAAAAAGAGCACCAAAAAAGGAAAACCTGTTAAGACAAAAAGTAATTCCCCCTCTGACTGTTCAGAGAGTGACTGATCTGTCGTGGGGTCCTGTGGTCACAACCCACCAAGAGGTGACTCTACTGCTTCAACCTTCCACCCCGCCCCCCGTCACTCCCCACTCTCTCTCCTCTTTTCTCAACCCCCTCCTCCTCAGCAGCCTAATGACTCCCTCAGGTTGTATTTGGAAGGGCTCCCATAGAAAGGCAGGGCACAATGGGCCTCATCTGGAGAGGGCCCATCTGGGAGGCTTTGTGGACCCTGCTGAAAGCCACAAAGGTCCTGCTGACCTAGAAAGCCATCAATAAGAGGACAGGGAGCCCCACCGACGACAAATTGAAGAGGCAGGGAATTTCCTGGGCCATCCCGGGAGCTGTCCCATCATGGGTGAGGAATGAGGAGACAGGCCAGGAATGTCGGGGAGGGAAGTACATTCCCCAGGTGTTCCTGGATGGCTCTGCGTTATTCCCGAGCTGTCGGATGTGATGTCAGCTGTATGGCTGTCACCTTTAACTGTCACTGTCCTTTGTGTGTGTGCCCACTGTCTGCCATTGTGTGTAGAGGCCAGAGACTGCTTTACAAAATGGTGGTTTGTGGCTGTGACAAGAAGCAGCAGTGGCATGCTGGGTAGTGGTATGTGGGGTTGTAGAATAAGGAAGTAGGAAGTGGGCCTACATTGTGGTTGGGTGGTGGGTGCTTTGTGGTCTGAGGTAGCCATCTGTGGTAGAATGTGTCCCTCACTCACTAGTCACTAGTCCTCACTGTCACTCAGGACTTCAATACAGATGTAAATTAGACCAGAATGCAAAGCTCTTCCAAGTGTTAGCCTCTTGTCCTGAAGCTGCAAACACAGCTCTGGGAGTTCCACTAGAATTAGGACTGGTGTCTCACTGTTGTGTTGTGTTTGACATTTAGACTGCACGTCTTTTTGGATGTAAATGTCACCTGATGCCTTTTTCTACTCACCTAAACCAGCGTTCACTTCTGAATTGAATAGTGTTCATATGAATTACACCAACAAACACAAGGCCGTTTGAAAAGCCATCATCACCATCATAATCCTGAGAGAACAACAGTGAATTAAAGTGAGCTGGGTGTCAAGAAATTGTCTACCATTGAAATGAGTTGACTTGACTCACACATCAACAAAATAAACACACAATGGTCATTTCATTGGCGTGAAGAAACACTCCCGACTCTGAATGCAGGTTGAGTTCCACATCCCTGTGTCATTTAGCTGACAGGGGCTCATACCTCCATGAGAACTCTGGTGAATCCTCCACACAGGATGTCCTATCCCCTCTTCAAGATGGTGGAGGAGATGATGTGTGGCTCACCCCTTTCTGTGAGAGGTGTGGCTGTCGTCTCATATGATTGGGAGCTCTGGTTCAGGAGATGACACCTGTGTCCCTGTGTCGTGTCCATTCTCCCACCTCCCTCACTAAGAGTGACTGGTCATTACATCCATTCCAGACAGGTAGTGTGACAGATCCCCATCTGTTGTGTTGTGATTAGGCTCATCCAGGTGTAAGGTGTTGCGTTGGGAAACACTGTGGCTTTATGTGAACAGCGTCTTTTACTGTCAATGTAGATAGACATTTAAACTTCATCACCTCTATGCTGTGTACATGTGTTTATAATGGCATTTGTTTCTTCCCTTTTGAGACTAAAGTGGCAGGGATCTGTGTCAATGATGCTGTTCTCTGTGTAGGTAGGAGGACACTATGACAGTGGAACCTAACGTTATGTGTGTTGTTTCTCAGAGGAGGACCGATATGACAGCTACTCTCGTATGCTGCTCAAGTACTTCCTGGCAGAGGGGGTGGTGTGTGGACATGAACTCTACGTGGCGTCTGCTCTGGACCACCCCAATGACATCCTACAGGTGTGTGTGTGTGTGTGTGTGTGTGTGTGTGTGTGTGTGTGTGTGCATTCATACTGTCAGTCTGTCCCACTGGGTGGACAGACTTCGAGGGTGGTGTGTGTTGGGGATGTTTCCGGATACATCACTCTGAAGGGGAGCAGAGCTCCTAAAGCTGTTTCCCACTCGGCACCACAGGAGGAGGGGAACTCCCATACTGATTGATAGTGGGAGGGGTCACAACTTAACCCCCTCTTTTTATATCAAAGGGTTAGAGGAGGAGAGTAAGAGAGGAGGGAGGCCTCTGGTCTGGCATAATCAAATCATATTGGTCCCCAATTCAATCAGTTGCAGAAAAGGAAAATTGCCGAGCCAGGAACTGTACGGCAGTTTCTTTATTCTGCGATTGATTGAACTGCGTCTCTAGAAAGATGGTGCCAATGGAGAAGTTCCAGCCCAACTTTGCTATATAGTAACTTTTATTGTGTTTATCTTGACTTTTTGTACAGACAGTTCATACTATTATCACATATGACCACCAAGTACTTCTGGACATCAGATCGACAGTTACTAACCTTGATTTCGACTTCAAATATGACTTCAACTCCGACTCAGCTGTTCCACTGATCATACATCCCTGTTAATTTGTTCCATGCGTTAACAAAACACTGCAGGTGTAAACGCGGGAGATGCTGCAATGTTATGTCTTACTGAAACGTGGCTGGATGATGACGCTATGCACTTAGTACTCGGTGGATTGTCCATGCAGCAGCGGCAGGTTCGGAAGGCGGCTTCGGGGGGCAGTGTGTTTTTTCCTAAATAACAACTGGTTTGCTGCTTCAAGTGTGAAGGAAATCTGGAGCTTTTGCTCACCTGATATCGAATACCTAATGGTAAGCTGCAGACTCTTATCTACCAAGAGAGTTCTCATCTGTAATTATCACAGCTGTCTACATTCCTCCACAGGCCAACACCACTCTGGTACTCGACAAACTGTATGGGCCATAAACAAACAAGAAACTGCTCATCCAGAGGCAGCGTTCCTGGTGGGTGAGACTTAACCTCACTTCTACCAACAAGTCTTCTGCACCGCTAGGGGTGATAAAACTCTAGACCACTTTTATTCTACCCACAGAAACGCATACAGGGCCCTCCCTCGTCCTCCGTTCAGCAGATCTAACCATGACTCCATTCTCCTGCTTCTTGTTTACAAACAAAAGCTCAAACGGGAAGTACCAGTGACGCGCTCAATGTGGAAATGGTCGGACAAAGCAGATACGAGGCTACAAGACTGTTTTGCTAGTACAGACTGGGAAGTGTTGCTGTACAGACTGGGATGTGTTGCTGTACAGACTGGGATGTGTTGCTGTACAGACTGGGATGTGTTGCTGTACAGACTGGGATGTGTTGCTGTACAGACTGGGATGTGTTGCTGTACAGACTGGGATGTGTTGCTGACTGGGATGTGTTGTTACACAGACTGGGATGTGTTGTTACTACAGACTGGGATGTGTTGTTACAGACTGGGATGTGTTGCTGTACAGACTGGGATGTGTTGCTGTACAGACTGGGATGTGTTGCTGTACAGACTGGGATGTGTTGCTGTACAGACTGGGATGTGTTGCTGTACAGACTGGGATGTGTTGCTGTACAGACTGGGATGTGTTGCTGTACAGACTGGGATGTGTTGCTAGTACAGACTAGGATGTGTTGCTGTACAGACTGGGATGTGTTGCGGGATTCATCGGATAACATTGAGGAGTTTACCACAACAGTCATGGAATTCATTAATAAGTGAATAGACGATATTGTCCACACAGTGACTATAAGAACATATCCCAAACAAAAACCATGGATTACAGGCAACATCCATGCTGGTCTAAAGGCTAGAGCTACCGACATGGACGCATACAAGAAATCCTGCTACGACCTCCGAGACATCAAACATGCAAAAGGCCAAGGAGGAAGGTGGAATCCTATTTAACCGACTATGATGCTCGTGGTATGTGGCAGGGCTTGCAGACGATAACGGATTACAAAGACACACCCAACCATGAGGTTCCCAGCGAGGCAGAACTCCCAAATGAGCTAAATGCCTCTTATGCTCTTCGATGAATATAAAGCTGTGCCTTGCGTGAAAGTCATGTTTTTCTGGATTACTGTGTGCTCTCGCTCTCCATGGCAGATGTAAGCAAAATATTTAAAAGGTTAACAATCACAAGGCTGGAATCCCAGGGCGCGTTCTCAAAGCATGCGCAGATCAGCTGGCAGAGGTCTTCACAGATTTGAAATATCTCCTTGTCCCAGTCTGTAATCCCAATGTGTTTCAACCTGACCACCATTGTCCCTGTTCCCATGAGCTCCAAGGTAACCTGTCTAGATGACGATCGCCCTGTAGCACTCACATCTGTAATTCTGAAGTGATTTGAAAGGCTGCTTATAACACACATCAACACCATAATCCCAGATACCCCACTCCAATTTGCGTACGGCCCCAACAGAACCACAAATGACGCCTGGCCCACCTGGCCCAAATCTCTACCCATTAGGCTACCTGCCAAAATAACTATGTAAGAATGCAGTTCATAGACTACAGCGCAGCGTTCAACACCATAGTCCCCTCCAAGTTTATCACCAAGCTAGGGACCCTGGGACTGAACACCTCTCTCTGCAATTGGATCCTGGACTTCCTGATGGGGTCGGCCCCAGGTGGTGAAGGTAAGCAACAACACCTCCACCACACTAAACCTCAACACAGAGGCCCCTCAGGGGTGTGTGCTTAGTCCCCTCCTGTACTCCCTGTACACACATGGCTGCGTGGTGCACATGACTCCAACACCATCATGTTTTCTGACAACACGACGGTGGTAAGCCTGATCACCAACGGCAATGAGTCAGCCTATAGGGAGGAGGTCAGAGACTTAGCAGTGTGGTGCCAGGACAACATCCTCGCCCTCAATGTTAGTAAGCCCAAGGAGCTGATCGTGGACTACAGGATAAAGAGGGGAGAGCACACCCCCATCCAAATCAATTGGGCTGTTGTGGAGGGGGTCGAGAGCTTTAAGTTCCTTCACGTCCACATCACTAAGGACATGACATGGTCCACACACACCAGCTCAATCGTGAAGAGGGCACGGCTGCACCTCTTCCCCCTCAGTAGGCTGAAAAGATTTGGCATGGTCCCTCAGATCCTCAAAACGTTCTACAGCTGCACCATCGAAAGTATCTTGACCGGCTGCGTCCCTCTTAGTATGGCTATTGCCCCACCCTTGACCACAAAGACCTACAAAGGGGGGTGCGGACAGCCCAGTACATCACTGGGGTCGTATTGTTTTATTTATCAAAAATAAAAAACAGAAATACCTTTTATTTACGTAAGTATTCAGACCCTTTGCTATGAGATTCAAAATTGAGCCCAGGTGCATCCTGTTTCCATTGATCATCCTTCAGATGTTTCTACATCTTGGGGTCCACCTGTAGTAAATTCAATTGACTGGACAGTATTTGTAAAGGCACACACCTGTCTATATAAGGTCCCACAGTTGACAGTGCATGTCAGAGCAAAAAGCAATCCATGAGGTCGAAGGAATTGTCTGTAGAGCTCTGAGACATGATTTTGTTGAGGCACAGATCTGGGAAAAGGTACCAAACATTTCTGTAGCATTGAAAGTCCTCAAGAACACAATGGCCTCTATCATTCTTAAATGGAAGACGTTTGGAAGCACCAAGACTCTTCCGAGAGCCATCCTCCCATCCAAACTGAGCAATCAGGGGAGAATGACCATGGTCAGGGAGGTGACCAAGAACCCGATGATCACTCTGACAGAGCTCCAGAGTTCCTCTGTGTAGATGGTTGTCCTTCTGGAAGATTCTCCCATCTCTGCAGCACTCCACCAATCAGGCCGTTATGGTAGAGTGGCCAACCGGAATCCACTCCTCAATAGAATGCACATGACAGACCGCTTGGAGTTTGGCAAATAGCACCTAAAGGCCGCTGACTATGAGAAACAAGATTCTCTGTTCTGATGAACCCGAGATTGAACTATTTGGCCCGAATGCCAAATGTCACATCTGGAGGTAACCAGGTACCACTCATCACCTGGCCTGTAACATCCCTACGGTGAAGCATGGTGGTTGCAGCCTCATTCTGTGGGTATGTTTTTCAGTGGCAGGGACTGAGAGACTAGTCAGGATCGAGGGAAAGATGAACGGAGCAAAGTACATAGATCCTTAATGAAACCTGCTCCAGAGAGCTCAGGACCTCAGACTGGGGCAAAGTCTCACCTTCCAACAGGACAACCCCCCCCTAACAGACCGCCAAGACAACTCAGGAGTGGCTTCGGGACAAGTCTATGAGTGTCCTTGAGTTCCCCAGCCGATCAAACATCTCTGGAGAGACCTGAAAATGGCTGTGCAGCGACCCTCCCCATCCGATCTGACAGAGCTTGAGAGGATCTGCAGAGAAGAATGTGAGAAAATCCCCAAATACAGATGTTGCAAGCTTGTAGCGTCATACCCAAGAAGACTCAAGGCTTTAATCGCTGCCAAAGGTGCTTCAACAAGGGTTTATTTGTACTTCGTAGGATCATTTTGAAGACTTTAAAACTATGAAATAACACACATGGAACCAAAAAAAGTGTTAAACAAATCAAAATATATTTTAGAATTGATATTCTTCAAGTAGCCCCCCTTTGCCTTGATGACAGCTTTGCACACTCTTGGCATTCTCTCAACCAGCTTCATGATGTAGTCACCTGGAATACATTTAAATTAACAGGTGTGACTTAAGTTAATTTGTGGAATTTCTTTCCTTCTTAATGCGTTTGTGAAAAGGTAGGGGTGGTATACAGAAGATGGACATATTTAGTAAAATACCAAGTCTGTATTATGGCAAGAACAGCTCAAATAAGCAAAGAGAAAAGACAGTCCATTGCTTTGACACGAAGGTCAGTCAATCCAGAGAATTTCAAGAACTTTGAAAGTTTCTTCAAGTGCAGTCGCAAAAAAATCAAGTGCTCTGATGAAACTGGCTCTCATGAGGACCGCCATAGGAAAGGGAGACCCAGAGTTACCTCTGCTGCAGAGGATAAGTTCATTATAGTTACCATGTTTCAGAGTTCATGTCACATCTCAACTGTTCAGAGGAGATTGCGTGAATCAGGCCTAAATTTAATAAAAAATATTATTTCACCTTTATTTAACCAGGTACCCAAGTTGAGAACAAGTTCTCATTTACAATTGCGACCTGGCCAAGATAAAGCAAAGCAGTTCGACACATACAACGACAGAGTTACACATGGAGTAAAACAAACATACAGTCAGTAATACAGTATAAACAAGTCTATATACGATGTGAGCAAATGCGGTGAGATAAGGGAGGTAAAGGCAAAAAATAAAATAAAAATTGTCATTGTCGAGTTGCTGCAAAAAAGAATAAGAAGAGACTTGCTCGGGCCAAGAAACATGAGCAATGGACATTAGACCGGTGGAAATCGGTCCTTTGGTCTGATGAGTCCAAACTTGACATTTTTGGTTCCAACTGCTGTGTCTTTGTGAGACGCAAAGTAGGTGAATGGATGATCTCTGCCTGTGTGGTTCCCACCGTGAAGCATGGAGGAGGAGGTGTGATGGTGTGGAAGTGCTTTGCTGGTGACACTGTCTGTGATTTTATTTAGAATTCATGGCACACTTAACCAGCATGGCTATGGTTTGGGCTTAGTGGGACTATCATTTGTTTTTCAACAGGACAATGACCCAACACACCTCCAGGCTGTGTACAGGCTATTTTACCAAGAAGGAGAGTGATGGAGTGCTGCATCAGATGACCTGGCCTCCACAATCACTCAACCTCAACCCAATTGAGATGGTTTGGGATGAGTTGGACCACAGAGTGAAGGAAAAGCAGCCAACAGGTTCTCAATATATGTGGGAACTCCTTCAAGACTGTTGGAAAACCTTTCTGGTGAAGCTTGTTGAGAGAATGCCAAGAGTGTGCAAAGCTGTCATCAAGGCAAAGGGGGGCTACTTTTGAAGAATCTCAAATATAAAATATATTTAGATTTGTTTAACGCCTTTTTGGTTCCGCATGATTCCATATGTGTTATTTCATAGTTTTGATGTCTTCACTATTAAAATTGAATTTTAGAATAAGGCTGTAACATAACAAAATGTGTAAAAGGTGAGGGATTTGAATACTTTCTGAATGCACTGTAGATCCATTCATGTGTATTTTATTCTATCCCTGTTACTGTTAAATTATTTTTATTGTTTAATAACTCTGCATTGTTGGGAAAGGCTCGTAAGCATTTCAATGTTTAGTCTACACCAGCTGTATTCAGCGCATGTGATGAATACAATTATATTAGATTCAGAAGCTTTGGTTTGAACTGGTCATATTGGTGGTGTTTGCAACCCTACACCATGCTTCTGGGCTCGACGTTGTTTTGACCAGACTGTTGGTGTAGCCTACGTCATAGCTATGTGTCTGACTTGCGTGAGATGTGTATGAATGAAGGTCAAGCTGGTGTGTGTGTGTTACAGTGAAGTCCGTGTTAGAGGAAGTGTCTGAGGGGACTGTCTGTGTCTGAACTCTGAAGGGCAGGTTGCTCAGTCCTGTGTTTTCCATGTCAGTCTCTCTATCTAGCTCTCTGTCTCTGTCTCAATTCAATTTAAGGGCTTTATTGGCATGAGAAACATATTGTTTACATTGCCAAAGCAAGTGAAATGGATAAACAAAAGTGAAATAAACAATGAAAAAATTAACAGTAAACATTACACTCACACAAGTTCCAAAATAATAAAGAATTTCAAGTGTCATTATGTACAAAAAGGAAATAAACATAAACATGGGTTGTATTCTCTATCTCGCGTTCTCTTTCGCAATCTCTTTCCATCGCTCTCTCTCCATTCCCCCCTCTCCGAGCCTTATTAAACCTGTGTGTGTGTGTGTGTGTGTGTGTGTGTGTGTGTGTGTGTGTGTGTGTGTGTGTGTGTGTGTGTGTGTTAGACAGTCCCCCTCCTCTCAGGTTCCATCCCATTTGTAACAGACTCAGTCAGCTCTCTAAGAGATTTGCTCTGAGACCTGTCTAGTCAGTGTCTACTAATTGATTTAACCTCTGTTTCTCTGTCTGGAGGGACATGCCACTGTTAATGAGAAAACAACATGACACCTCATATACACCAGCTTCCTAGTCTACTACATGACAAGGACTCTTGTTTCACACAGTAACACCAAATGTATGTGTTGATTCATATTATTTGCCATCATGCTGAATTCTACACAATACAACCTGAAGACTGAATAAAATAGAATAGTGTATAAACAATGCAATTGTGTTATTATCTGTAGGAACTCCCCGCCCCCATCCTGGATGACATCGCCAGCCCCAAAACAGAGGACCAGGCAAAGTCATGTGACCCTGAGAGTCAGGACGCCATGAAGATCGCCTGGCGCTACCAGAACCTGCCAAAAGTACAGGTAAACGTATGTGTGTAGGCAGTCGGCATGGGGCCACAGGTCTAGCTCTTGGTTCTATGGGGGTGATGGTCTTCACCTCTAAATCCATCAGCTCCTAAACTCCTAGCCTCTCCATTCAGAGCTGGTGGAGATTACTCACACTTAGCTGCTGCGAGGTGGGGCCTGTCGACATACACACCCTGCCTAGCCTGGGAAACCAGGGTACCTGCAGCCCATCTAATGGCACGCCACCCGCCTTAACCCTCATAACCCAGATCTGTCCCTCTGTCCCCTCTTAAATCCCTGTCTATCCCCTTACCAGGGGCGCTGGCACTACACTTTTTCTTCCACTCTAAGGAATGGTGACCCCTTCCATCCTCCTCTCCTCCCCTCTCTCCCCTGCCCAGGATATAATCCACATCGCTATGTGGATTAACAGCACACAGCAAGTCCCTGGAGATCTCTCTTTCTCTGTCTCTCTCTGGAGACGTCTTTATCTCTGTGTCTTTCCCTCACCTCTGCCCCTTCCCCACCCTCCCAAAAACAGACTTTACAAACCAAACTGTCAATAAGCCCCAGCCAGAGGATTTACATCCCAAATTCACTCCCCGAGTCCCCCTCTACCCCCATTCCCCCTACACACCTCTCCTGCCAACCCTCTCCGCGTCGCCCTGTCCAATGAAGACATCAGATCAAAGGTGAGGTGGCCGGGGCGGGCCTGGAACACTAAGCGGTTCTCCCCCCTGCTTACAAAGAGAAGATGAGCCACTGACCCCCCCCTCCTCCCTGACTCGCCCATCCTGTCAGGAGAGGGGCACACCGGGGGCCCTAATCCAGATTAGTGGTAGATTTAAGAGCCCGTCTGACAATGGGGCCCCTGGTTGCTTTCACTGGGGAGAGCAGGGCTACAGAACTCTCCCTTTCACCCAGGAGAAAACATCCTTCTACTCCCCCTCAGACCGACACGGCTGTTTTCACAGCCACAAGTGGACGGTTATGTGGAGACATGATTAACATGCTGGTTGTAGGAGTTTAACTTCTCTGCAGGTTTTTATTTGATCAAACAGGATTTTGAAACACTTGTATGAACTATGAGCAGGTAATTTATTTAAAGTTATCATACTCTACTTGTTGAAAGTGAGGACGTTTCACACTTACGAAGTAGGATTATCTACCCTAGTTGCAATGTGGTCAACAGCAGTGTCAAATGGACACGGCTTTTCTCTCAACACTAACTGTTGACCCTCAGACGGCCCTGGCGTCCTCGTCGAGGTTCGGACACTACTACGACGTCTCCAAGACAATGGACCCTGAGATCTGCCAGGCAGCCAGGTGCCACGGCTTCTACCTTCCAGAACACTCCACCACTGTGACATCACCCACCGCTACCACCCCCGGCCAGAGGTAACCCGGCAACCCCTGAACACTACCCCACCCTTATCTCTTCATGGTGCTCAGTATTATTTACACAATATATTGTGCAAATGTACTGTATCTCTAAGAGAACTTAGTCAAAACCTGAGAAGCTCACCCTACAACCTGAGGAGCCAACCGTATGACACATATCTAGTAGTATACGTATCACGTTTTGGAAGCATCTGAGACACTATTGTCATATTTTGGAGAAGCTTTTGGATTAGGTTGGGATTAACCTACAGTGTGAAGAGTAATTGTAGATGGGCAATGCTTAGACAGTTACTCTAACTAACCCCCCCCCCCCATCAGATCGGGATGGTCTATTATGGTCAGTGTCTGATGTTTATAACCAGCTGGTTAAGCTTGTATAAAAACAGGGTCAGTCTTTAGGTAGGAAGGCTAGTTGGCTGAGATGAGACATTCAGCAGAGAAAAAAGGCTTTGGTGGTGAATGTAGAGGGACCGTTTGCTGTGAGTTTGTTTTGTTCATCGTTGAGTGTGCTTAGGGTTCAGAGGTCAGGCACACTATTTACACGAGAGAGAGCGGTGAGACACACACAAGCGCATATACACACACACAGTCAGATACCGAGTCAGACACGATTGGCAAACAGGCCAATCTGGAGCGGAGATGAGGTTTTATAGAACCCCTCTGCTTTCATGTCTGCAAACAGACACCCTTTAACTCTGGACCATGCAAACGCGAGTGAGTGTGTCTGGCCAATTTCAGTTGACTCATATTTACTATCACTGAGCAGTGTTGAGTAAATCATTGTCATAGGAAATCCTTTTTGTTTTGTCCTTTACGTTGTTAGACAGAATCCATCCTTCTCCTGTCGTTCTGTGGGTTAGTAATTAAGTCTGACAGTGGCATTGCCATCATAGTGGCACTGCCCATCAGGTTCTCTGAATAGAACACTGATCTGCCAGACAACATGACAGCTGGTCAGCAGGAAGCTATACCTGCACTGCTCACATAAACACACAGACAGACATACACACACAGACAGACAAACAGACATACACACATTCTCACTCCCTAGCCTCCCCTCTTGCACGTGGCCACCACCCCATGTTGCTACCCTGGCTGTTAAATTGCTCAGTTTCACTCGCTGGCATAATTGGCACAAATTGCTCTCTAGGTGATACAGCCCCTGTTGTTGAAGACCAAGCCTCCCCTCTCTCTCCTTTCTCCTTAGAGTGGAGGAGGAGGGAGGTAGCATTGAGCTAATGTGGCCTCCCTGAGTATGATACTAATTAGCACATGCGCTAGCCCCCGTGGCTAAGCACCTAGCCCTCAGCACCACCTGAATGGAGGGTGCCCAGTGGGGGCGGACGAAGCACAATGCCCTCAAACACAATGGCCACCAAGTGGAGGAAGCCTGGTGGAATGGTTCTGCTATGAACCCCTGCAGGGTCAGAAGGCGCCATTGTTTTTGTTAATGATGAACAATCGGAGGCAATATGTTTGTTCTATATGTAGCTATATGAGGAAGTGTGTACTGTGTCTGCCTGGTGTTTGTTTAGGCATATGTATATGTACCTGATGTCTGGCTGGTGTGTGTCTGTCTGTTCCCCTGTGGGTAAGAATGTTCTTTAGTTCTGTTAGCCTGTAATTGCTGGCTAGCGTAACGACCTACTGTAAGACTCAATGGACAGTGGTTGTTACTATAGCCAGCTGATCTTAAGGAAGGATTTCTGTGTAAAACTTTACCCTGACCATGATGTTGGCACATGGTTGACTTGGCAGGAGGTTATGTTAGGGTGGTTTGTGGTTATTAGAGAAAGGCAGAAATCTATTGTGAGTGACTTGTGTCCCTTGTCAATGGTGCACATCTTACCCTTCATTAACCATTCTAACACTGTGCCCATCCAATCGTAACCAGCAACCCATTAAATAACCTTTCTCAGCTAGTGTGTGTGTGTGTCTGTGTGTGTCATTACACCTCCAATCGGACCCTCGGGGAGCTGACAGGCCACCAGGTTTTAATTAGATTACCTGAATAAATTAATTGAATCTCTTGATAAGGCTCCTCCATTATATTCATCTGCTCTAGTGGTCATTGTAAAGCCCTGTCATGGGGGATAAGGAGCATTTGACTTCGTCTGTTGAGACTTGATACCTGTCCTGCAATAACCTCATGTTCTACTCCCTCCTTCCCTCTTTCTCCTCTCCTCCTCTTCCCTCTCTTTACCCCTCCTCTTCACCCTCTCTCCAGCCCTATGCCAGAGACCTACTCCTCTCTGCTGAACAATCTCCAGGAGGTCATCCACAGGGAAGGCTTTGATGGATCCGTCCCCCAGGTAGGTACACTCACTCTCACACATCCATAGTCCTGTCACTACCCCTAGACTCCCATCCAAATTACAGCTATCCTCTACCCAAAGAGTTCCCCATATAGGGGTCCCAAAGACCTCCTGCCCTTTCAATGACCATATATCCCAGTCCGCCCGGGCACACATTATTGTTAGCTATACTCTAACCTGCTCCTCTCTGCTGTTAGCTATACTCTAACCTGCTCCTCTCTGCTGTTAGCTATACTCTAACCTGCTCCTCTCTGCTGTTAGCTATACTCTAACCTGCTCCTCTCTGCTGTTAGCTATACTCTAACCTGCTCCTCTCTACTGTTGGCTATACTCTAACCTGCTCCTCTCTGCTGTTAGCTATACTCTAACCTGCTCCTCTCTACTGTTAACTATACTCTAACCTTCTCCTCTCTACTGTTAACTATACTAACCTGCTCCTCTCTACTAACCTTCTCCTCTCTACTGTTAGCTATACTCTAACCTGCTCCTCTCTACTGTTAGCTATACTCTAACCTGCTCCTCTCTACTGTTAGCTATACTCTAACCTGCTCCTCTCTACTGTTAGCTATACTCTAACCTGCTCCTCTCTACTGTTAGCTATACTCTAACCTGCTCCTCTCTGCTGTTAGCTATACTCTAACCTGCTCCTCTCTGCTGTTAGCTATACTCTAACCTGCTCCTCTCTACTGTTAGCTATACTCTAACCTGCTCCTCTCTACTGTTAGCTATACTCTAACCTGCTCCTCTCTGCTGTTAGCTATACTGTTGGCTAACTCTATGCTCCTCTCTGCTGTTAACTATACTCTAACCTGCTCCTCTCTACTGTTAGCTATACTCTAACCTGCTCCTCTCTACTGTTAGCTTAGCTATATACCCTAACCTGCTCCTCTCTACTGTTAGCTATACTCTAACCTGCTCCTCTCTACTGTTAGCTATACTCTAACCTGCTCCTCTCTACTGTTAGCTATACCCCTCTCTGCTGTTAACTATACTCTAACCTCTCCTCTCTGTTAGCTATACTCTAACCTGCTCCTCTCTAACCTGCTCCTCTCTGTAGCTATACTCTAACCTGCTCCTCTCTGCTGTTAGCTATACTCTAACCTGCTCCTCTCTACTGTTAGCTATACTCTAACCTGCTCCTCTCTGCTGTTAGCTATACTCTAACCTGCTCTCCTCTCTGCTGTTAGCTATACTCTAACCTGCTCCTCTCTGCTGTTAGCTATACTCTAACCTGCTCCTCTCTACTGTTAGCTATACTCTAACCTGCTCCTCTCTACTGTTAGCTATACTCTAACCTGCTCCTCTCTACTGTTAGCTATACTCTAACCTGCTCCTCTCTACTGTTAGCTATACTCTAACCTGCTCCTCTCTACTGTTAGCTATACTCTAACCTGCTCCTCTCTGCTGTTAGCTATACTCTAACCTGCTCCTCTCTGCTGTTAGCTATACTCTAACCTGCTCCTAACTCTGCTGTTAGCTATATTCTAACCTGCTCCTCTCTGCTGTTAGCTATACTCTAACCTGCTCCTCTCTACTGTTAGCTATACCCTGCTCCTCTCTACTGTTAGCTATACTCTAACCTGCTCCTCTCTGCTGTTAGCTATACTCTAACCTGCTCCTCTCTACTGTTAGCTATAACCTGCTAACTCTGCTGTCCTCTCTAGCTATACTCTAACCTGCTCCTCTCTACTATTAGCCCTAACCTGCTCCTTAGCTATACTCTAACCTGCTCCTCTCTCTACTGTTAGCTATACCTAACCTGCTCCTCTCTACTGTTGGCTATACTCTAACCTGCTCCTCTCTACTGTTAGCTATACTCTAACCTGCTCCTCTGCTGTTAGCTATACCTAACCTGCTCCTCTCTACTGTTAGCTATACTCTAACCTGCTCCTCTCTACTGTTAGCTATACTCTAACCTGCTCCTCTCTGCTGTTAGCTATACTCTAACCTGCTCCTCTCTACTGTTAGCTATATTCTAACCTGCTCCTCTCTGCTGTTAGCTATACTCTAACCTGCTCCTCTGCTGTTAGCTATACTCTAACCTGCTCCTCTCTACTGTTAGCTATACTCTAACCTGCTCCTCTCTACTGTTAGCTATACCTAACCTGCTCCTCTCTACTGTTAGCTATACTCTAACCTGCTCCTCTCTGCTGTTAACTATACTCTAACCTGCTCCTCTCTACTGTTAGCTATACTCTAACCTGCTCCTCTCTGCTGTTATATACTCTAACCTGCTCCTCTCTACTGTTGGCTATACTCTAACCTGCTCCTCTCTACTGTTAGCTATACTCTAACCTGCTCCTCTCTGCTGTTAGCTATACTCTAACCTGCTCCTCTCTGCTGTTAGCTATACTCTAACCTGCTCCTCTCTACTGTTAGCTATACTCTAACCTGCTCCTCTCTGCTGTTAGCTATACTCTAACCTGCTCCTCTCTGCTGTTAGCTATATCTAACCTGTTCTCTGCTGTTAGCTATACTCTAACCTGCTCCTGTCTACTGTTAGCTATACCTCCTCCTCTGCACCAATTGGCTAACCTGCTCCTCTCTACTGTTAGCTATACTCTAACCTGCTCCTCTCTACTGTTAGCCTACTCTAACCTGACACTATACCCTAGCTCCTCTCTACTGTTAGCTATACTGTTCTCTACTGCTATACTCTAACCTGCTCCTCTCTACTGTTAGCTATACTCTAACCTGCTCCTCTCTACTGTTAGCTATACTCTAACCTGCTCCTCTCTGCTGTTAGCTATACTCTAACCTGCTCCTCTCTACTGTTAGCTATACTCTAACCTGCTCTCTGCTGTTAGCTATACTCTAACCTGTTCTCTGCTGTTAGCTATACTCTAACCTGCTCCTCTCTGCTGTTAACTCCTCTCTGCTGTTATATACTCTAACCTGCTCCTCTCTACTGTTAGCTATACTCTAACCTGCTCCCTCTCTACTGTTAGCTATACTCTAACCTGCTCCTCTCTGCTACTGTTAGCTATACTCTAACCTGCTCCTCTCTACTGTTAGCTATACTCTAACCTGCTCCTAACCTCTACTGTTGCTCCTCTCTGCTATACTCTAACCTGCTCCTCTCTGCTGTTAGCTATACTCTAACCTGCTCCTCTCTACTGTTAGCTATACTCTAACCTGCTCCTCTCTACTGTTAGCTATACTCTAACCTATGCTCTAACCTGCTCTGCTGTTAGCTATACTCTAACCTGCTCCTCTCTACTGTTAGCTATACTCTAACCTGCTCTCTCTGCTGTTAGCTATACTCTACCTGCTAACCTCTCTACTGTTAGCTATACTCTAACCTGCTCCTCTACTGTTAGCTACTGTTCTCTGCTGTTAGCTATACTCTAACCTGCTCCTCTCTACTGTTAGCTATACTCTAACCTGCTCCTGTTAGCTATATTCTAACATGCTGTTAGCTATACCTAACCTGCTCCTCTCTACTGTTAGCTATACTGTTAAGCTAAACCTGCTCCTCTCTACTGTTAGCTATACTCTAACCTGCTCCTCTCTGCTGTTAGCTATACTCTAACCTGCCCTAACCTGCTCCTCTCTACTGTTAGCTATACTCTAACCTATACCCTAACCTGCTCCTCTCTACTGTTAGCTATACCTAACCTGCTCCTCTCTGCTGTTAGCTATACTCTAACCTGCTCCTCTCTACTGTTAGCTATACTCTAACCTGCTCCTCTCTGCTGTTAGCTATACTCTAACCTGCTCCTCTCTGCTGTTAGCTATACTCTAACCTGCTCCTCTCTGCTGTTAGCTATACTCTAACCTGTTAGCTATACTCTAACCTCTCCTGCTGTTAGCTATACTCTAACCTGCTCCTCTCTACTGTTAGCTATACTCTAACCTGCTCCTCTCTGCTGTTAGCTATACTCTAACCTAACTCCTCTCTGCTGTTAGCTATACTCTAACCTGCTCCTCTCTACTGTTAGCTATACTCTAACCTGCTATACCTAACCTCTACTGTTAGCTATACTCTAACCTGCTCCTCTCTGCTGTTAGCTATACTCTAACCTGCTCCTCTCTACTGTTAGCTATACTCTAACCTGCTCCTCTCTACTGTTAGCTATACTACTCTAACCTGACAACCTGTATATACCCTAACCTGCTCCTCTCTACTGTTAGCTATACTCTAACCTGCTCCTAATACTGCTGTTAGCTATATAACCTGCTCCTCTCTACTGTTAGCTATACTCTAACCTGCTCCTCTCTACTGTTAGCTATACTCTAACCTGCTCCTCTCTACTGTTAGCTATATTCTAACCTGCTCCTCTCTGCTGTTAGCTATACCCTAACCTGCTCCTCTCTACTGTTGCTCCTCTCTGCTGTTAGCTATACTCTAACCTGCTCCTCTCTGCTGTTAGCTATACTGCTCCTCTCTGCTGTTAGCTATACCTAACCTGCTCCTCTCTACTGTTAGCTATACTCTAACCTGCTCCTCTCTGCTGTTAGCTATACTCTAACCTGCTCCTCTCTGCTGTTAGCTATACTCTAACCTGCTCCTCTCTGCTGTTAGCTATACTCTAACCTGCTCCTCTCTGCTGTTAGCTATACTCTAACCTGCTCCTCTCTGCTGTTAGCTATACTCTAACCTGCTCCTCTCTGCTGTTAGCTATACTCTAACCTGCTCCTCTCTGCTGTTGGCTATGTTAACCTTCTCTATAGCTATACTAACCTGCTCCTCTCTACTGTTAGCTATACTCTAACCTCTCTCTCTGCTGTAGCTAACCTGCTCTCTCTGCTGTTAGCTATACTCTAACCTGCTCCTCTCTACTGTTAGCTATACTAACCTGCTCCTCTCTACTGTTAGCTATACTCTAACCTGCTCCTCTCTACTGTTAGCTATATTCTAACCTGCTCCTCTCTACTGTTAGCTATACTCTAACCTGCTCCTCTCTACTATTAGCTATATTCTAACCTGCTCCTCTCTACTGTTAGCTATACTCTAACCTGCTCCTCTCTACTGTTAGCTATAACCTGCTCCTCTCTGCTGTTGGCTATGCCTCTCTGCTGTTGCTATGTTCTGCTCCTCTCTACTGTGGCTAACTCCAACCTTCTCCTCTCTACTGTTAGCTATACCTAACCTGCTCCTCTCTACTGTTAGCTATACTCTAACCTGCTCCTCTCTACTGTTAGCTATACCTAACCTGCTCCTCTCTACTGTTAGCTATACTCTAACCTGCTCCTCTCTACTGTTAGCTATACTCTAACCTGCTCCTCTCTACTGTTAGCTATACTCTAACCTGCTCCTCTCTACTGTTAGCTATACCTAACCTGCTCCTCTCTGCTGTTAGCTATACTCTAACCTGCTCCTCTCTACTGTTAGCTATACTCTAACCTGCTCCTCTCTGCTGTTACTGTTAGCTATACTCTAACCTGCTCCTCTCTGCTGTTAGCTATACTCTAACCTGCTCCTCTCTGCTGTTAGCTATACTCTAACCTGCTCCTCTCTGCTGTTAGCTATACTATATACTCTAACCTGCTCCTCTCTACTAATACTCTAACCTGCTCCTCTCTGCTGTTAGCTATACTCTAACCTGCTCCTCTGCTGTTATATACTCTAACCTGCTCCTCTCTACTGTTAGCTATGCTTAGCTATACTCTAACCTGCTCCTCTCTGCTGTTAGCTATACTCTAACCTGCTCCTCTCTGCTGTTAGCTATACTCTAACCTGCTCCTCTCTGCTGTTAGCTATACTCTAACCTGCTCCTCTCTACTGTTAGCTATACTCTAACCTGCTCCTCTCTACTGTTACTATACTCTAACCTGCTCCTCTCTACTGTTAGCTATACTCTAACCTGCTCCTCTCTACTGTTAGCTATACCCTAACCTGCTCCTCTCTACTGTTAGCTATACTCTAACCTGCTCCTCTCTACTGTTAGCTATACTCTAACCTGCTCCTCTCTGCTGTTAGCTATACCTAACCTGCTCCTCTCTACTGTTAGCTATACTCTAACCTGCTCCTCTCTACTGCTGTTAACCTGCTCCTCTATACTCTAACCTGCTCCTCTCTACTGTTAGCTATACTCTAACCTGCTCCTCTCTACTGTTAGCTATACCTAACCTGCTCCTCTCTACTGTTAGCTATACTCTAACCTGCTCCTCTCTACTGTTAACTATAACCTGCTCCTCTCTACTGTTAGCTATACCTCCTCTACTGCTATACTCTAACCTGCTCCTCTCTACTGTTAGCTATACTCTAACCTGCTATACTATACTCTAACCTGCTCCTCTCTACTGTTAGCTATACCTAACCTGCTCCTCTCTACTGTTAGCTATACTCTAACCTGCTCCTCTCTACTGTTAGCTATACTCTAACCTGCTATACTCTAACCTGCTCCTCTCTACTGTTAGCTATACTCTAACCTGCTCCTCTCTGCTGTTAGCTATACTCCTGCTCCTCTCTACTGTTAGCTATACTCTAACCTGCTCCTCTCTACTGTTAGCTATACTCTAACCTGCTCCTCTCTGCTGTTAGCTATACTCTAACCTGCTCTATAACTCTACTGTTAGCTATACCTAACCTGCTCCTCTCTACTGTTAGCTATACTCTAACCTGCTCCTCTCTACTGTTAGCTCCTCTCTATACCTAACCTAACTATGCTCCTCTCTACTGTTAGCTATACTCTAACCTGCTCCTCTCTACTGTTAGCTATACCCCTAACCTGCTCCTCTCTGCTGTTAGCTATACTCTGCTCCTCTCTACTGTTAGCTATACTCTAACCTGCTCCTCTCTACTGTTAGCTATACCCTAACCTGCTCCTCTCTACTGTTAGCTATATCTAACCTGCTCCTCTCTACTGTTAGCTATACTCTAACCTCTCCTCTCTACTGTTAGCTATACTGCTAACCTGCTCCTCTCTACTGTTAGCTATAACCTGCTCCTCTCTGCTGTTAGCTACCTAACCTCCTCTCTACTGTTAGCTCTATGCTCCTCTCTACTAACCTAACCTGCTCCTCTCTACTGTTAGCTATATTCCTAACCTACCTCTAACCTACCTCCTCTCTGCTGTTAGCTATACTCTAACCTGCTCCTCTCTACTGTTAGCTATATTCTAACCTGCTCCTCTCTGCTGTTATCTATACTCTAACCTACTCCTCTCTACTGTTAGCTATAATCTCTACTGTTGGCTACCTGCTCCTCTCTACTGTTAGCTATACTCTAACCTGCTCCTCTCTACTGTTAGCTATACTCCTCTCTATCCATATCAAATAACTGCCCTTCCCAACACCCCTCTTCAAGTTACCATGTGAATTCCTCTCACCTGACTAGAATGACTTCATCAGTGTTATGGTGATCCTGGCAGCAGAGCAGACAGCTGTGTGTGTGTGTGTGTGTGTGTCCCATCTTTGAAACATATCTTTGTTTTAATGATTATCAATCCTCTTCAGAATGTCAGAAATGCCATCTGTCTCTCTGTGTTTCTATTTTAGTTTTTCCACTGAGGTGTGGGACCTGTGGAGGGGGCAGATCACCTAGATTCTGTGACCCCTCTGCTCCTCACCTGGAGCCTCCTCCCCTCTCTGTTAATATACCCCTGCTGTCACTCACACACAGGGATTACCCCCTGACCCAGCGCTGTCAATCATTAATTAATTCTAACCTGCTCTGACATCATCAAAGCGCTTTTGGCAGGCAGAGGAATGCAGACAGGACATGGGCACCATCACAAGAACCTGCTCCTCTCTACTGTTAGGGAAGACTGTGTGTGTGTGTGTGCTGTTTAACCACCCCTGCTCATACTGTTTGTCTTCTACTGGATGTTGGCTACAGAAACCAGGCATAATATTATCACTTCATAATGCAGTCTCCTTTGGGCCCTTTATGTTACTTCCTTCCTCTCTGCTATAATTTGGTGTTTTCTGGCTTGACTGTCAGGTGTCTCTTGTTCTGGGGCAGTACTGCTTCTCTACTGGCTTGGCTGTATGGTGGGGCTCTGTTGGTGGGTTTGGGCTGTGTTTTGGCACTGTTCCCCTACTGACTATACTCTATAGGAGTACTAAACACTTTCTCTCTATAGGAGTACTAAACACCTTCTCCCTATAGGTGTACTAAACACATTCTCAGTAGCTATAGGAGTACTAAACACTTTCCTCTCTATAGGAGTACTAAACACCTTCTCTGTTATTTATATCTATAGGAGTACTAAACACTTTCTCTCTATAGGAGTACTAAACACCTTCTCTATAGGAGTACTAAACACTTTCTATACTCTATAGGAGTACTAAACACCTTCTCCCTATAGGAGTACTAAACACCTTCTCTCTATAGGAGTACTAAACACCTTCTCTCTATAGGAGTACTAAACACCTTCTCTCTCTATAGGGAGTACTAAACACTTTCTCCCTCTCTAGGAGTACTAAACACTCCCTCTAGGAGTACTAAACACCTTCTCTCTATAGGAGTACTAAACACCTTCTCTCTATAGGAGTACTAAACACCTTCTCTGCTATAGGAGTACTAAACACCTTCTCCCTATAGGAGTACTAAACACCTCTCTGCCTTATAGAGTACTAAACACCTCCCTATAGGAGTACTAAACACCTTCTCCTATAGGAGTACTAAACACCTTCTCTCTATAGGAGTACTAAACACCTGACTCCCTATAGGAGTACCTGGCAAACACCGTCTCTCTATAGGAGTACTTTGAAACACTTTGTTTTAATGATTATCTCCTCTATAGGAGTACTAAACACTGTCTTCTCTATAGTTTTTCCACTGAGTACTAAACACCTTCTCCCTATAGGAGTACTCCTCCCCCTCTCCCCCTGTCAAACACCCCCCTTCTAATCATTAAACACATCATCAAAGCGCTAGGAGTACTAAACACCTTCTCCCAGTATAGGAGTACTGTGTGTGTGTGTTTCACCTTCTCTCTATAGGAGTACTAAACACCTTGTCCCTTTAGGAGTACTAAACACCAGGTGTCTTTGTCCAGTATAGGAGTACTAAACACCTTCTCTCCTAAACACTTTCTATAGGAGTACTAAACACCTTCTCCCTATAGGAGTACTAAACACCTCTCTATAGGAGTACTAAACACCTTCTCCCTATAGGAGTACTAAACACCTTCTCTCTATAGGAGTACTAAACACCTTCTCTCTATAGGAGTACTAAACACTTTCTCTCTATAGGAATACTAAACACCTTCTCCCTATAGGAGTACTAAACACCTTCTCCCTATAGGAGTACTAAACACCTTCTCTCTATAGGAGTACTAAACACCTTCTCTCTATAGGAGTACTAAACACCTCTATAGGAGTACTAAACACCTTCTCCTATAGGAGTACTAAACACCTCCCTATAGGAGTACTAAACACCTTCTCTCTATAGGAGTACTAAACACCTTCTCTCTATAGGAGTACTAAACACCTTCTCTCTATAGGAGTACTAAACACCTTCTCCCTATAGGAGTACTAAACACCTTCTCCCTATAGGAGTACTAAACACCTTCTCTCTATAGGAGTACTAAACACCTCTCCTATAGGAGTACTAAACACTTCTCCCTATAGGAGTATTAAACACCTCTATAGGAGTATTCAACACCTTCTCTCTATAGGAGTACTAAACACCTTCTCCCTATAGAGTACTAAACACCTTCTCCTATAGGAGTACTAAACACCTTCTCTATAGGAGTACTAAACACCTCCCTATAGAGTACTAAACACCCCCTATAGGAGTACTAAACCTATAGGAGTACTAAACACCTTCTCTCTATAGGAGTACTAAACACCTTCTCTCTATAGGAGTACTAAACACCTTCTCCCTATAGGAGTACTAAACACCTTCTCACCTCTATAGGAGTACTAAACACCTTCTCTCTATAGGAGTACTAAACACCTTCTCCCTATAGGAGTACTAAACACCTTCTCTCTAGGAGTACTAAACACCTATAGGAGTACTAAACACCTTCTCTCTATAGGAGTACTAAACACCTCCCTATAGGAGTACTAAACACCTTCTCTCTATAGGAGTATTCAACACCTTCTCTCTATAGGAGTACTAAACACCTTCTCCCTATAGGAGTACTAAACACCTTCTCTCTATAGGAGTACTAAACACCTTCTCTCTATAGGAGTACTAAACACCTTCTCCCTATGGAGTACTAAACACCTATAGGAGTACTAAACACCTTCTAAACACCTTCTCTCTATAGGAGTACTAAACACCTTCTCTCTATAGGAGTACTAAACACCTTCTCTCTATAGGAGTACTAAACACCTTCTCTCTATAGGAGTACTAAACACCTTTCTATAGGAGGAAACGTTGGCCTCTTCATGATGTTGCCACAGCAACAGGCATGTTACTACGGTTCCCTTCCCTGGAGCCCAGGGTCTGATAAACTGTGGTGGGATGTCTCTGACACACATACAAGCAGACAGGAAGTGAGTCAGGGATTAACGTGTGAGAGAATAGAAAAGGAGAAAGACAACAGGAATGACTGAGTGATTGAATAAGTTGGTCAGGAAGTGTAGGAGAAAGAGAGAGAGGGAGCGGGAAGAGGACAGAAGAGTGGTACCCCTCCCTTGGGATTGTGCAAGGCCAACAGTGGAAACTCCTAGTAACAATGAGGTTTATTTATCTTAGATAGCACCAATGCTGAAAAAGGCCCTAGATCAATGGACGAGAGGAGAGAAAGAGAGATTGGAGAGGGCATAGAAAGAAGCAGGGTAAGAGGGATGAGAGAATAGAGAAAAGCATGCTGGGACATAAGGAAAAGCGAGAGACTGAGAAAAGGGAAACACCAAAGCAGGGAGACACTTTATTCTATAGTCATAGGGTGTTTTGTGAGGGTGGGCAAGACTTTGAGGGTAACACTCTACCCCTCCGTCCACCACCCCTCCCCACGGCCCCCTTGGCCGGCAAGGTTCGTTCTGGTGCCAAGAATGTGCCGGCGTTTCTGGGTGGCAGCCATATTGGAATCCTGTCTGACAGGTCCATTGTGCCCCTGTCAGATGGCCTCTGTGATTGGGCAGTTGTGTCCAATCACGTTTGGCGGCTGTGTTCCGATGGTCTGTGCTGGTGAGCAGACTCTCCTGTCCTGTTGGGCTGCTAGTGTCTGTAAACTCTCCACTGTTGTGTTTACTACCACAACGTGAGGGTTTTAATTACCAACAGAAATATAATAAGTCTTTTCTACGGTCATAAACACATGCCCAATATTTTAGCTAAAAATGCAATGATAATGTGTCATTTCAACTCCATGACAATTCCTTACATCCACTGTTTTAATCAAGAGTCTCAGTGTCTTTCTCTCTCACTCTCTCTCTCTCTCTCTCTCTCTCTCTCTCGGTGATTCTCTCTCGGTGATTCTCTCTCTCTCTCTCTCTCTGTGTTCTTCTCTCTCTCTCACTCACTCACTCACTCACTCACTCACTCACTCACTCACTCACTCTTACACAGACCAAGTCACGGAACATCCTACGGATCGGGTTGCACTCCCTCGGCTCCGCCCTGTGGGATGACGACCTGTGTTGCCGTGAAAACCCAAGCCACGGCCACGCCCTCACCACCTTCCTTTACGGCCTCCGGGCCATGCTGAGGTCATCGCTCTCTGTCGCCGTGGTTACCGTGCCCTCACACCTCATCCAGGTAAGAGTATGTGCCTTGCACTAAGCGTGTCACAAAGGGCACATAGGTTTGTCACAAAGGGCACATAGGTGTGTCACAAAGGGCACATAGGTGTGTCACATGCACCCCAGCATTTTCAATTCATGTTCATCACCTTTCACATTGTTCTATGGATTATCAGTAGTCACCAGGGTTAGACTACAGTATGTGTATGGTCAACACCCTGGAGCGCAGTGTCACCAGGGTTAGACTACAGTATGTGTATGGTCAACACCCTGGAGCGCAGTGTCACCAGGGTTAGACTACAGTATGTGTATGGTCAACACCCTGGAGCGCAGTGTCACCAGGGTTAGACTACAGTATGTGTATGGTCAACACCCTGGAGCGCAGTGTCACCAGGGTTAGACTACAGTATGTGTATGGTCAACACCCTGGAGCGCAGTGTCACCAGGGTTAGACTACAGTATGTGTATGGTCAACACCCTGGAGCGCAGTGTCACCAGGGTTAGACTACAGTATGTGTATGGTCAACACCCTGGAGCGCAGTGTCACCAGGGTTAGACTACAGTATGTGTATGGTCAACACCCTGGAGCGCAGTGTCACCAGGGTTAGACTACAGTATGTGTATGGTCAACACCCTGGAGCGCAGTGTCACCATGGTTAGACTACAGTATGTGTATGGTCAACACCCTGGAGCGCAGTGTCACCAGGGTTAGACTACAGTATGTGTATGGTCAACACCCTGGAGCGCAGTGTCACCAGGGTTAGAACAGTACAGTATGTGTCACCAGGGTCAACACCCTGGAGCGCAGTGTCACCAGGGTTAGACTACAGTATGTGTATGGTCAACACCCTGGAGCGCAGTGTCACCAGGGTTAGACTACAGTATGTGTATGGTCAACACCCTGGAGCGCAGTGTCACCAGGGTTAGACTACAGTATGTGTATGGTCAACACCCTGGAGCGCAGTGTCACCAGGGTTAGACTACAGTATGTGTATGGTCAACACCCTGGAGCACAGTGTCACCAGGGTTAGACTACAGTATGTGTATGGTCAACACCCTGGAGCACAGTGTCACCAGGGTTAGACTACAGTATGTGTATGGTCAACACCCTGGAGCACAGTGTCACCAGGGTTAGACTACAGTATGTGGTCATATGAAGCCAGTCTCACTGTTTCAGAATTGAAAGAGGGATCCACTTTGCTGTGTGTGTGTGTGTGTGTGTGTGTGTGTGTTCGTCCTTACTCTGGACCCTCAGTGTGGAGTAGGTAGGGGCATATGGCAGACGGTGGCTCTCTCCCAGAAACTCAGCCACAGAAACAGACTCACTTGAACAGACATCCAGAGCGATCTGATGTAGGGCTGGGCGATATGGCCTAAAAATCATATCTTGATTTATTTTCAATCTAATTTATGGGAGATTTCATGATATACAGTATATATTTTTAACGTTTTCTCTAAATAAGCGCTGTTGCACAATTTCAGGTCAAATACACTGCATTTCAAACAGTCAGCAATAATCGAATGAATTCAGGGCTTATAAAATTATATCTAGGCTAAATATAAGCCTTCCGCAGCCATAAGACCCACTAATAATTTACATTTTTGATCAATATACACTGCTCAAAAAAATAAAGGGAAAACTTAAACAACACAATGTAACTCCAAGTCAATCACACTTCTGTGAAATCAAACTGTCCACTTTGGAAGCAACACTGATTGACAATAAATTTAACATGCTGTTGTTTAAATGGAATAGACAACAGGTGGAAATTATAGGCAATTAGCAAGACACCCCCACAAAGGAGTGGTTCTGCAGGTGGGGACCACAGACCACTTCACAGTTCCTATGCTTCCTGGCTGATGTTTTAGTGACTTTTGAATGCTGGCGGTGCTTTCACTCTAGTGGTAGCATGAGACGGAGTCTACAACCCACACAAGTGGCTCAGGTATTGCAGCTCATCCAGGATGGCACATCAATGCGAGCTGTGGCAAGAAGGTTTGCTGTGTCTGTCAGCGTAGTGTCCAGAGCATGGAGGCTCTACCAGGAGACAGGCCAGTACATCAGGAGATGTGGAGGAGGCCGTAGGAGGGCAACAACCCAGCAGCAGGACCGCTACCTCCGCCTTTGTGCAAAAGGAGCACTGCCAGAGCCCTGCAAAATGACCTCCAGCAGGCCACAAATGTGCATGTGTCTGCTTAAACGGTCAGAAACAGACTCCATGAGGGTGGTATGAGGATCCGACATCCACAGGTGGGGTTATGCTTACAGCCCAACACCGTGCAGGACGTTTGGCATTTGCCAGAGAACACCAAGATTGGCAAATTCGCCACTGGCGCCCTGTGCTCTTCACAGATGAAAGCAGGTTCACACTGAGCACGTGACAGAGCCTGGAGACGCCGTGGAGAACGTTCTGCTGCCTGCAACATCCTCCAGCATGACCGGTTTGGCGGTGGGTCAGTCATGGTGTAGGGTGGCATTTCTTTGGGGGGCCGCACAGCCCTCCATGTGCTCGCCAGAGGTAGCCTGACTGCCATTAGGTACCGAGATGAGATCCTCAGACCCCTTGTGAGACCATATGCTGGTGAGGGTTGGCCCTGGGTTACTCCTAATGCAAGACTATGCTAGACCTCATGTGGCTGGAGTGTGTCAGCAGTTCCTGTAAGAGGAAGGCATTGATGCCATGGACTGGCCCGCCCGTTCCCCAGACCTGAATCCAACTGAGCACATCTGGGACATAATGTCTCGCTCCATCTACCAACGACACGTTGCACCACAGACTGTCCAGGAGTTGGTGGATGCTTTAGTCCAGGTCTGGGAGGAGATCCCTGAGGAGACCATCCGCCACCTCATCAGGAGCATGCCCAGGCGTTGTAGGGAGGTCATACAGGCACGTGGAGGCCATCCGCCACCTCATCAGGAGCATGCCCAGGCGTTGTAGGGAGGTCATACAGGCACGTGGAGGCCATCCGCCACCTCATCAGGAGCATGCCCAGGCGTTGTAGGGAGGTCATACAGGCACGTGGAGGCCATCCGCCACCTCATCAGGAGCATGCCCAGGCGTTGTAGGGAGGTCATACAGGCACGTGGAGGCCACACACACTACTGAGCCTCATTTTGACTTGTGTTAAGGAAATTACATCAAAGTTGGATCAGCCTGTAGTGTGGTTTTCCACTTTAATTTTGAGTGTGACTCCAAATCCAGACATACATGGGTTGACAAATTTGATTTCCATTGATAATTTTTGTGTGATTTTGTTGTCAGCACATTCAACTATGTAAAGAAAAAAGTATTTAATAAGAATATTTCATTGATTCAGATCTAGGATGTGTTATTTTAGTGTTCCCTTTATTTGTTTTGAGCAGTGTAGTTTAGCCTTTATTGTGTGCTATAGCTTGGAACATAAATACATGGGACTCTAGATGACATCATAATGAGGTATTGTTTCCAACAATTTGGCTGTTTTCCTAAAGAAGTTAAATCCGCTATGTGTTTTGTTTCCTTGCCACAATACTAACAAGAATCGCGATACTGGTATGTTCCCGGGCCCTACCCGGTACCCCTATCCCTGTCCTGAGAGGTAGTATGGACAACGATGCCTTCTCTGATGGGAGTGACCACTGACTGTCCCTCTCTGGCCTGAATACTCAACCCTTCATATCTGATTCTCTACCCTCCTCCACCCTGTAACAACCACGTGATGTTGGACAACCAACACGTGATGTTGGAGGTATAGCAACACGTGATGTTGGAGGTATAGCAACACGTGATGTTGGAGGTATAGCAACACGTGATGTTGGAGGTGATGTTGGAGCAACACGTGATGTTGGAGGTATAGTGATGTTGGAGGTATAGCAACACGTGATGTTGGAGGTATAGCAACACGTGATGTTGGAGCAACACGTGATGTTGGAGGTATAGCAACACGTGATGTTGGAGGTATAGCAACACGTGATGTTGGAGGTATAGCAACACGTGATGTTGGAGGCAACACGTGATGTTGAGATAGCAACACGTGATGTTGGAGGTATAGCAACACGTGATGTTGGAGGTATAGCAACACGTGATGTTGGAGGTATAGCAACACGTGATGTTGGAGGTATAGCAACACGTGATGTTGGAGGTATAGCAACACGTGATGTTGGAGGTATAGCAACACGTGACTGTGATAGAGGAAGCTTTATTTAGCTAGTTGGTTAGTCTGGTCTCTCTCAGCCACAGACAGTCTAGACTGGCAGCAGTGGGGCTGGCTGGGCTATCCATTATTAAACACCCACACCCAGGGAGGAAGAGTGATGCATAGAAAGCCTCCTCACACCGCCCAGTGCCACAGTCCACTTGAAACTTTAATCAGGACCTCGGTCCCCTTGCTCATCACACACACCCGTCATTCAGAGCCCCACTAGTTTTGATCCCTACCTTTTTCGCTAAAAATAATCATATATATTATTTTTTGAGGGATGCATGTTTTGCATGTAATGTTGACATTAATACGTGTCACACATCAGTTTGGAAACGATGTACATTTAAAGCCACATACAAACTTGGTCTCTTTTTTGCTTTCTTGAGTAAGGCAGCTCCAAAATGCAGGTGTTTCAGCCTAGCTCAGTGCTTTCTGTGGTGGAGGGGCAGCCAGTGGAAAATACAGAACATAAGGGTTGGTAATGTTCTCTATTTGCACCGTGATTGGCTCAGTGTTCTGTCACTCATGGGGACACTACGTCACCGCCAAATCTAAGGGTAGAGCTCGAAATTCAAGCCCCTTGGGTGCTGCCTTAGTTACATTAGAAGTACCCATCCAAGAAGATTCAAGGTCATTGGCCACAGATCAACTGTATGTGATTTGACATAATTTTAAGTCGGAAATGTACATACACTTAGGTTGGAGTCATTAAAACTCGTTTTTTCAACCACCACAAATTTCTTGTTAACAAACTATAGTTTTGGCAAGTTGGTTAGGACATCTACTTTGTGCATGACACAAGTACTTTTCCAACAATTGTTTACAGACAGATTATTTCACTTATAATTCACTGTATCACAATTCCAGTGGGTCAGAAGTTTACATACACTAAGTTGACTAAACAGCTTGGAAAATTCCAGAAAATGATGTCATGGCTTTAGAAGCTTCTTATTGACATTGTTTGAGTCAATTGGAGGTGTACCTGTGGATGTATTTCAAGGCCTAACTTCAAACTCAGTGCCTCTTCGCTTGACTTCATGGGAAAATCAAAAATATCAGCCAAGACTTCAGAAAAGAAATTGTAGACCTCCACAAGTCGGGTTCATCCTTGGGAGCAATTTCCAAACACCTGAAGGTACCACATTTATCTGAACAAACAACAGTACTCAAGTATAAACACCATGGGTCCACGCAGCCGTCATACTGCTCAGGATGGAGACTCGTTCTTTCCCTAGAGATGAATGTACTTTGGTGCGAAAAGTGCAAATCAATCCCAGATCAACAGCAAAGGACCTTGTGAAGATGCTGGAGGAAACGGGTACAAAAGTATCTATATCCACAGTAAAACGAGTCCTATATTGACATAACCTGAAAGGCCGCTCAGCAAGGAAGAAGCCACTGCTCCAAAACTGCCATAAAAATGGCAGACTATGGTTTGCAACTGCACATGGGGACAAAGATCATAAATCTTGGAGAAATGTCCTCTGGTCTGATGAAACAAAATAGAACTGTTTGGCCATAATGACCATTGTTATGTTTGGAGGTAAAAGGGGGAGGCTTGCAAGCTGAATAACACCATCCCAACCATGAATCACGGGGTGGCAGCATCATGTTGTGAGGGTGCTTTGCTGCAGGAGGGACTGGTGCACTTCACAAAATAGATGGTATCATGAGGTAGGAAAAGAATGTGGATATATTGAAGCAACATCTCAAGACATCAGTCGGGAAGTTAAAAGCTTGGTCGCAAATGGGTCTTCCAAATGGACAATGACCCCAAGCATACTTCAAAGTTGTGGCAAAATGGCTTAAGGACAACAAAGTCAAGGTATTGGAGTGGCCATCACAAAGCCCTGACCTCAATCATATAAAACATTTGTGGGCAGAACTGAAAAACCTGTGTGAGCAAGGAGGCCTACAAACCTGACTCAGTTACACCAGCTCTGTCAGGAGGAATGGGCCAAAATTCACCCAACTTATTGTGGGAAGCTTGTGGAAGGCTACCCAAACATTTGACCCAAGTTTAACAATTTAAAGGCAATGCTACCAAATGCTAATTGAGTGTATGTTAACTTCTGACCCACTGGGAATGTGATGAAAGAGATAAAAGCTGAAATAAATAATTCTCTCTACTATTTTTCTGACATTTCACATTCTTATAATGTGGCCATGGACCCAAAAAAATGTGGGTCCATGTCCAGGAATCTCCCAGATCTTAATCCCATTGAGAATTTGTGGTCAGTCCTCAAGAGGCGGGTGGACAAACAAAAACCAAAAAATTCTGACCAACTCCAAGCATTGATTATGCAATAATGGGCTGCCATCAGTCAGGATGTGGCCCAGAAGTAAATTGACAGCATGCCAGGGCGGAAGCGGCAAGACATCGGCATTTGGTTTATTGATTGTAATATGTTGTCTGATGACCTACAGGTAACTTCCAAAATCAGGGAAATGCTTATTTACAGGCTCTAACCAATGGTGTGGAAAAAAAGGTGTGTGTGTGTGTAGGTAAGTAAAGAAATAAAACAACAGTAAAAAGACTTTTTTTAAAAATTTAAGAGTAGCAAGGCTATATACTGTTAGTCAGGCTTATTGAGGTAGTATGTACATGTAGGTATCGTTAAAGTGACTGTGCATGTATGATGAACAGAGAGTAGCAGAAGTGTAAAAAGAGGGGTTGACGGGTGGTGGGACACAATGCAGATAGTCCAGGTAACCATTTGGTTACCTGTTCAGGAGACTTATGGCTTGGGGGTAAAAACTGTTGAGAAGCCTTTTTGTCCTAGACTTAGCACTCCGATACAGCTTGCCATGCGGTAGCAGAGAGAACAGTCTATGATGGGTGGCTGAGGTCTTTGACCATTTTTAGGGCCTTCCTCTGACACCGCCTGGTGTAGAGGTCCTGGATGGCAGGCAGCTTTGCCATACGCACTACCCTCTGAAGTGCCTTGCGGTCAGAGGCCGAGCAATTGCCGCACCAGGCAGTGATGCAACCGGTCAGGATGCTCTCGATGTTGTATCTGTAGAACCTTTTGACGATCTCAGGACCCATGCCAAATCTTTTTAGTTTCCTGAGGGGGAATAGGCTTTGCCGTGCCCTCTTCACGACTGTCTTGGTGTGTTTGGACCAATCTAGTTTGTTGTTGATGTGGACACCAAGGAATTTGAAGCTCTCGACCTGCTCCACTACAGCCCCATCGATGAGAATGGGGATGTGCTCGGTGCTCCTTTTCCTGTAGTCCACAATCATCTCCTTAGTCTTGGTTACGTTGAGGTATAGGTTGTTATTCTGGTACAACCCGGCCAGGTCTCTGACCTCCTCCCTATAGACTGTCTCGTCATTGTGGGTGATCAGGCCTGCCATTGTCGTGTAGTCAGCAATCTTAATGATGGTGTTGGAGTCGTGCCTGGCCATGCAGTCGTGGGGGAACAGGGAGTACAGGAGGGGACTGAGCACGCGCCCCTGGGGAGCTCCAGTGTTGAGGATCAGCGTGGCAGATGTGTTGCTACCTACCCTTACCACCTGGGGGCAGCCTGTCAGGAAGTCCAGGATCCAGTTGCAGAGGGAGGTGTTTAGTCCCAGGATCCTTAGCTTGGTGATGAGCTTTGAGGGTACTATGGTGTTGAACACTGAGCTGTTGTCAATGAACAGCATTTTCACATAGGTGTTCCTTTTGTCCAAGTAGGAAAGGGCAGTGTGGAGTGCAATAGAGATTGCATCATCTGTGGATTTGTTTGGGCTGTATGCAAATTGGAGTGGGTCTAGGGTTTCTGGGATAATGGTGTTATGTGAGCCATTACCAGCCTTTCAAAGCACTTCATGGCTATGGACGCTACGGAACAGCTGATGCTCTCCTGCATGCCTCGAAGCGAGCATAGAAGTGATTTAGCTCATCTGGTAGGCTCGTGTCACTGGGCAGCTCACGGCTGTGCTTCCCTTTGTAGTCTGTAATAGTTTGCAAGCCCTGCCACATCCGACGAGCGTCTGAGCCGGTGTAGTATGATTCAATCTTAGCCCTGTATTGACGCTTTGCCTGTTTGATGGTTCGTCTCAGGGCATAGCGGGATTTCTTGTAAGCTTCCGGGTTAGAGTCCCGCACCTTGAAAGCGTCAGCTGTACCCTTTAGCTCAGTGCGAATGTTGCCTGTAATCCATGACTTCTGGTTGGGGTATATACGTACAGTCACTGTGGGGACGACGTCCTCAATGCACTTATTGATAAAGCCAGTGACTGAGGTGGTGTATCTGACCATTTTTTTATAGACTGAGTCACTGGGGCTTCCTGCTTTAATTTTTGCTTGTAAGCAGGAATTAGGAGGATAGAGTTGTGGTCGGATTTATCAACTGGAGGGCGAGGGAGAGCTTTGTACGCGTCTCTGTGTTTGGAGTACAGGTGATCTAGATTTTTTCCCCCTCTGGTTGCACATTTAACATGTTGATAGAGGTTTGTAAAACTGATTTAAGTTTCCCTGCATTAAAGTCTCCGGCCACTAGGAGCACCGCCTCTGGGTGAGTGGTTTCCTGTTTGCTTATTTCCTTAAACAGCTGACTGAGTGCGGACTTAGTGCCAGCATCTGTCTGTGGTGGTAAATAAACAGCCACGAAAAGTATAGCTGAAAATTATAGACAGGATGTTCATTTAGTTGGCCATCCTAAAATCACCGACCACAAACACACTATTGGTGACTCACCCCTCTAAACAGTACAATTAAAATGTGTGCTAAGTAATTTCGCTCACCTGGGGTTTAATTTCTGTGTGTGACTGACCTCAGCCTCTAAGTGCTCTGAGGCCTGACTGGGGGAACATGCATACTTTAACAGTAGAACACAAGTGTAAAGGATGGAGAACAAGAAAGGAAGATAAGACAGGAAGGCATGAAAACTGCATCAGGCAGGTGGCAGGCAGCCAACACAGAGAAGAGGACCTTAATGATTTAAGAGGCTGAGGAGATGAATAATAGAAGACTCCACCATCCCTGCGTCCCTCTCTCCCTCTCTCTCTCTTCCCCTCTCCCTGCGTCCCCGCTCTTCCTCACTCACTGCGTCCCTCTCTTCCTCTCTCCCTCTTCCTCTCTCGCTCCTCTCCCTCCCTCCCTCCCTCCCTCCCTCCCCCTCCCTCCCTCCCTCCCTCCCTCCCTCCCTCCCTCCCTCCCTCCCTCCCTCCCTCCCTCCCCCTCCCTCCCTCCCTCCCTCCCTCCCTCCCTCTCCCTGCATTCCTCTCTCTCCTTCTTCCTTGTTCTCTGCTGTCACAACAGAGGGAGATCTGACCAGCAGGGGGAGCCCTCCTCGAGCGATCCTCTCCCCTTCACTCCTTTAACTATGTGTTTGTGTTCTTGTGTGCATGTTGCGTGTGTGTTTGTCTTTGTGCGTGAGTGTACATATGCACATCTCTCTACTTGTGTGTTATGTGGTACAAATATATTATGCAGCATCTCCTCCTTCCTGCTCCTAATGTTTACCTTTACCCCCCACACCATTCTCCATATAACCTCAACAACTGCCCCCCACACCATTCTACATCTGACCTCAACAACTGCCCCCCACACCATTTTCCATATAACCTCAACAACTGCCCCCACACCATTCTCACATCTGACCTCAACAACTGCCCCCCACACCATTCTACATCTGACCTCAACAACTGCCCCCCACACCATTTTACATATAACCTCAACAACTGCCCCCCCACACCATTCTACATCTGACCTCAACAACTGCCCCCCACACCATTCTACATCTGACCTCAACAACTGCCCCCCACCCCATTTTCCATATAACCTCAACAACTGCCCCCCACACCATTCTACATCTGACCTCAACAACTGCCACCCCCCACACCTTTCTCCATGTAACCTCAACAACTTCCCCCTGCCCCCCACACCTTTCTCCATGTAACCTCAAAACTTCCCCCCACACCTTTCTCCATGTAACCTCAACAACTGCCCCCCACACCTCCCCCTCAACAACTGCCCCCCACACCTTTCTCCATGTAACCTCAAAACTGCCCCCCACACCTTTCTCCATATAACCTCAACAACTGCCCCCCCCCCATACCTTTCTCCATGTGACCTCAACAACTGCCCCCTCCATACCTTTCTCCATGTAACCTCAACAACTGCCGGGTAATGATTACCTCATTTAATTTCAGCGCTGACGTCAGGAGGTTTTCAATTACCTGTGATCACTCATCTTTCTCTCTCCTCTCTCCTTTTTGTGTCTTTCCCTCACCCTCACTCTCCATCTCTCTTTCTTCTCTCCATCTCTCTCTCTCCTACAGAACAGAGCTCTGATGGGCAATATAACCAGGTTGTGTGACACGGCCATCGCTCTAGAGTCCTTCAGAGGCTCAGAGAGAGAGACCAACCCCCTGTACAAAGATTACCACGGTAACCCCCCCACACACACACAGGGCCAGTGCATAAAATGGATGTGTGTGTGTGTGTGTGTGTGTGTGTGTGTGTGTGTGTGTGTGTGTGTGTGTGTGTGTGTGTGTGTGTGTGTGTGTGTGTGTGCGTGTGCGCTCTCTCTCTCGCGAGCGCGATTGTGGAGGCTGGTCGGCTAGGCAGGCAGGCAGGCCCCTCACAGGGCAGCCCAGGCTGTCAGGGCCTGTTAGTGGGCTACTGCTCAATCAGACGTGCTCCTCACTAGACAGGCCGGGGGGGATTCAGCTGCCACGCCGCACTCTCCCCCTCGCCCCTCTCACCCCCCAGCAGAGCTCCTCTCTCCCGCCCTCCCTCCACACACATACAACCCCAGTCCCATATACCCCTGAGGCCTGGTGTAGAGCGGAGTGGACCAATGCTGGGGAATCCATATTCTTCACCATCACTCTCTCCATCTTTTTCTCTGTCCACTCCTCTCTCCATAGATGGTTTAGTCTGCTCTGACATGGAGGATGACAGTCTGAGAGGGGGAAGAGGAAGGAGATATATATATATATATATATATATATATTTAAAAGCATCTCCCTCTCTCATACACACATTCCCTCTCTCCATCACTCCTCACACTCTCTCTCTCTCCCCCCTCCCTCATACACACGTTCCCTCTCTCCATCACTCCCTCACTCTCTCTCCCCACACATAAAGGTCAGTTTAAGAGATGGAGGTATTTTTAGTCATGCCTCTCTTTTCTCTCTTGCTCTTTTCCTCTGGTTTATTCCTCTCCTAATTTCCTATGGTTTATTCCCCTTCTCCTCCTCCTTTCCTCTGGTCATTCCCTTCTCCTTTCCTCTGGTTATTCCCCTCCCCCTCTCCTCTGTTTTATTCCCCTTTCCTCTGGTTTATTCCCCCTCTCCTCTCCCATTTCCTCTGGTTTATTGCCCCTCTCCTCTGGTTTATTGCCCCTCTCCTCTGGTTTATTCCCACTCTCCTCTGGTTTATTCCTCTACCCTTTCCTCTGGTTTATTCCCCCTTTCCTCTGGTTTATTCCCCTTCTCCTCTCCTCTTGTTTATTCCCCTTTTCCTCTGGTTTATTCCTCTACCCTTTCCTCTGGTTTATTCCCCCTTTCCTCTGGTTTATTCCCCCTTTCCTCTGGTTTATTCCCCTTTCCTCTGGTTTATTCCCCCTTTCCTCTGGTTTATTCCCCCTTTCCTCTGGTTTATTCCCCCTTTCCTCTGGTTTATTCCCTCTCCTCTGGTTTATTCCCCCTTTCCTCTGGTTTATTCCCCTTTCCTCTGGTTTATTCCCCCTTTCCTCTGGTTTATTCCCCCTTTCCTCTGGTTTATTCCCCCTTTCCTCTGGTTTATTCCCATTCTCCTTTCCTCTGGTTTATTCCCCCTTTCCTCTGGTTTATTCCCCTTCTCCTCTCTGGTTTATTCCCCCTCTCCTCTGGTTTATTCCCCCTCTGGTTTATTCCCCTCTCTCTGGTTTATTCCCCCTCTACTCTGGTTTACTCCCCCTTTCCTCTGGTTTATTCCCCTTTCCTCTGGTTTATTCCCTTCTCCTTTCCTCTGGTTTATTCCCCTCTCTTCTGGTTTATTCCCCTTCTCCTTTCCTCTGGTTTATTCCCCTTCTCCTCTGGTTTATTCCCCCTTTCCTCTGGTTTATTCCCCTTTCCTCTGGTTTATTCCCCTTTCCTCTGGTTTATTCCCCCTCTCCTCTGGTTTATCCCCCTTCTCCTTTCCTCTGGTTTATTCCCCCTCTCCTCTGGTTTATTCCCCTTCTCCTTTCCTCTGGTTTATTCCCCCTCTCCTCTGGTTTATTCCCCCTTTCCTCTGGTTTATTCCCCCTTTCCTCTGGTTTATTCCCCCTCTCCTCTGGTTTATTCCCCTTCTCCTTTCCTCTGGTTTATTCCCCTTCTCCTCTGGTTTATTCCCCCTTTCCTCTGGTTTATTCCCCCTCTCCTCTGGTTTATTCCCCTTCTCCTTTCCTCTGGTTTATTCCCCTTCTCCTTTCCTCTGGTTTATTCTCCTTTCCTCTGGTTATTCCCCTTCTTCTTTCCTCTGGTTCTTTCTCCCTCTCCTCTCCCCCTTTCCTCTGGTTTATTCCCCTTCTCCTCTCCTCTGTTTTATTCCTCATTTCCTTTGGTTTATTCCTCCTTTCCTATCAGTCTGGTTAGTCAGCCCTAGTTGAGACAGATGAAGAATGATTAAATGGCATCTTTTAGTTTCTCCTCTAACACAATGTTTTATTTACATGCTGACATGTCCCACGTCCCTAACCTGTCCCACGTCCCTAACCTGTCCCACTGACCGCTATTGTTTTGCTTTGTGTTCACCCACCGCACAATGATACAGTTTAATATAATACACAGCTGAGGTTTGAATCTCTCTGTTAGAAAGATGTTGATCTGATATGTAACTATACTGGCAGTATTTGACCTATATCAAAATATACATCCTCTGTTTAAGAATTTGCAAATGTGTGTTCATTGTGTGTTTTGTGTGTGTGCGTTTTGTAGCAGCAGTTCAGGGCTGCTCAAAGCATGCTGGGATGCCTGTCACAACGAATCAGGCGATAGGAAATCACCCAAGTGCACGGAGAGAACTCACCATCCCCCTCTCTTTCTCCATCTATTCCCCTCTCTCTCTCTCTCTCTCTTTCTCCTTCTTTTGTACCATCCCTGCTTTCCAGTTTTATGAAATGTCACTTTACGGAGGGAGGGAGAATTTCTTAAGGTCTCTTCCTATGAAAAGTGAACCTATTTAATCCTCTCGCCCACCACCCCACCCATCTACAACATATTATGTATAGCAAGCCCTACAGCACACACACACACACACACACACACACACACACACACACACACACACACACACACACACACACACACACACACACACACACACACACACACAGTCATTCCAGCCTGCCGGTCTTCCTTCCTGAAATAAGAACTCAATTAGTTTGTCCTCTGGAATAGAAGTCCCTGTTTATCTTGTTCTGCCTCATTACTTGAGTATAATCACAACATTTTGCCTGAGTGCTTCAAGTGCTGAATATTGCAGCTCCTGATTGGAAGGAGGATAGAGTGAGGGAAGGAGAGAGGGAAACATGGAGGGCGAAGGAACCTGTCTCCTGAGCTCCCTCCTAATAGGAGGTATGTGAGGGCCTGGCACATAACTGGCCATTACAACTCCTTTGGTGCGTGAGGGGTGCATCTCAATAGTCTATAGTGACTTCCTCTTCCCATGTCCATGCCTTCATCTGATCTGAAAATATAAGATAGGTTTAAGGAAGGTGGAGAATGCCTTCCAGGTATAACCTGTTCACAATCCACTTTGTTTCCACATCAGTGCAGAGAAAGGAAAGGAGACAATTGAGGAAGCCACTTTGACTATTGAGATGCACCCATGGATGATGTGTACTTTGTCCTTTATCCAAATTGGTTTCCCTCTGTCCTCTTCTCTCCCAGGTCTGCTAGATGTACGTCAGCTGCCCTATCTGAACTGCCTGGTGTGTGATCTGCCCGACAACAAGGACCTGGCCTTCAAACTCAAGAGGAAGCAGTTCACCATTGAGGTAGGCCTCTGCCACCACAACAACCCGTTCGAGTGTGTGGTTACGTAATCTAGCAAACAAACAAGTGTCATATCCTGTTATCTTTTCACACGCTTTCTCTCATACTCTTTCACACTCTTATCTTTCACACACACTGTCTTTCACACACGCTGTCTTTCACACACGCTGTCTTTCACACACGCTGTCTTTCACACACGCTGTCTTTCACACACGCTGTCTTTCACACACGCTGTCTTTCACACACGCTGTCTTTCACACACGCTGTCTTTCACACACTCTGTCTTTCACACACTCTGTCTTTCACACACTCTGTCTTTCACACACGCTGTCTTTCACACACGCTGTCTTTCACACACGCTGTCTTTCACACACGCTGTCTTTCACACACTCTGTCTTTCACACACTCTGTCTTTCACACACACTGTCTTTCACACACGCTGTCTTTCACACACGCTGTCTTTCACACACGCTGTCTTTCACACACGCTGTCTTTCACACACTCTGTCTTTCAAATATACACATTCAGGCACATACTCATACATGCAGAAAAAAACACATTATCTCAACAGCCAAATCATATTATAATTTTAATGAAAGCGTGAACTTATTACAGATCTCCATTGAGAACAGAAGTAATGATTTATTTAAAACCTTATGCATTTAATTTCTTCTGCATTCTTCCTGTCCACAGCATGGCTCACAGTAAGTGCTGATGGTTATTTTGAATTGTCTCTGGCGTTAGCCTCGCTTCACTAGTCTCTGTTAAAACCTCTTGAGTGTAGGGGGCAGAATTTTGATGTTTGGATGAAAAACGTACCCAAATTAAACTGCCTATTTCTCAGGGTCAGAATCTAGAATGTGCATATAATTGTCCGATTAGGATAGAAAACACTCTAAAGTTTCCAAAACTGTCAAAATATGGTCTGTGAGTATAACAGAACTGATATTGCAGGCGAAAACCTGAGGTAAATCAAACCAGGAAGTGGCCTCTATTTTGAAAGCTCCATGTTCCATAGCCTGCCTTCGCTCCATTTAAAGGGATATCAACCAGATTCCTTTCCCTATGGCTTCCCATGGTGTGAACAGTCTTTAGACATAGTTTCAGGCTCTTATTTTGAAAAATGAGCGAGAAAAATGACATCGCGTCATTGTATGGCTGGGTGCCAGCAGCGTTTTGTATGCGCAACGGCTTGGAGTATCCATTTTCTCTCTCTCTCTGAAGAAGCTACATTCCCGGTTGATATATTATCGATTATATATTGTAAAAACAACCTGAGGATTGATTATAAAAATTTGACATGTTTCTGCGAACATTACGGATACTATTTGGAATTTTCGTCTGCGATGTTGTGACCGCTCGAGCCTGTTGATTTCTGAACATAACGCACCAACCAAATTGAGGTATTTTGGATCTAAAAATAATCTTTATGGAACAAAAGCAACATTTATTGTGTAACTGGGAGTCTCGTGGGTGCAAACATCCGAAGATCATCAAAGGTAAGCAATTTAATTTATTGATTTTCTGACTTTCGTGACCAATCTACTTGGCTGCTAGCTGTTTGTAATATTTGGTCTTCTGAGAGAGATGTGCTAACATAAACACTTGGTATGTTTTCGCCAAAAAGCTTTATTGAAATCTGACACGCCAGGTGGATTAAAAACAAGCTAAGCTCTGTTTTGCTATATTGCACTTGTAGTGCTTTAATTTGAATTTGGCGCTCTACAATTCAGCGGTGGTTGACGAAAATGATCCCGCTAACGGGATTGGTGCATCAAGAGGTTTGAACTTTCTCCAGCTGTCGGTTGGCAATGAGAAAGGTGAAACTATAGATACACCAGTGTTGTCACACCTACTGCCGAGCAACTTACTATGGACTTTTATTACTATGGATTTATCATCGACATTTATCACGCCCCTATGACACCTACTTCCTGTTATTGTTGAGTACTTTAGTTACTATGGACTTTTATCACGCCCCTATGACACCTACTTCCTTTTATTGTTAAGAACTTTAGTTACTATGGACTTTTATCACACCCCTATGACACCTACTTCCTGTTATTGTTGAGAACTTTTGTTACTATAGTATGGAATGTGTGGATAGTGCAGTGTATATGCCTGTACATCTGATGAGATAATTATACCAGGGTCTGGCAGGTGTTAAGTTAAATCTTGGGACTGTCAAGCACTGGGTTGGTTCTGTTTCCGCATTGGTACACACCTCCGTCACTCGACTGACCTAGTACAGAATCTGTCATTTTCACTCTATATTGTAGATATTCAGAGTCCTGACTGAGCTCTCCTGACATTAAAGGTTTGACTATGCTAATTCAACCCTTCCCTGACCCTCTGGCTTCTCTAGCCAGCCCCTCCATTAAGGCCCTCTGTGTCTGTCTCCTCCCTCGCTTTTCTCCCTCCTCAGACCCCCCCAATCCAAGTACTCAAGTGCAGCTGCCCTCCCCTCTTGCCCTTGCCTTTATCCGTCACACACACACACACACACACACACACACACACACACATACATACACATACACATACACACACACAGATTCACTCTCCTTCACTGTAATCCATCTCTGTGGCTCTTCTCTCCAGATGAAGGGCCTCTCCTCTGTCAAACTCATCATTGTCCCTCATTACTGTATCATTATCTTATTATTAACTTATCATACTCTGGCCTTGTAGTGGTTAATCAGGGAGTTATCGTCTCTGGTAGGAGGAGAGAGGGAGAGGAGGGACTTCCACTCTTTATACCCCTCTACTCTTTATCACCCTCTCTCCTCTCCCTCTCTCCTCCCTCTCTCCTCCCCTCTCTCCTCCCTCTCTCTCACCCCCTCTTCCTCCTTTCTCTCCTCCCTTTCCTCCTCTCCTCTTCTCCCTCTGAAAAGCTGTCTCCAGTGTAGATTTATAAGGTCCATAAAAGTCAAGGTGGTTATTCTGAACGGCCTTTTAATTCCCCTCCTTAGTGGATCTGTATGTCTGCTGGGCTCCTCCCTGAGCCTCGGTGGGACTGGGTGATGTTGTACTGCTGCATACTGTCTGTGAGGGACAGGCTTTGTGTGGGGTTGTCGTGGGAATGACAGGCAGCACTCTTAATAAAAGTAAGACATGGAGTAGAAAAGAGAGGGAGAGGAAAGAGGTCAGGTCAAACTGGCTACAACACATGTTGACATAAGCGAGCACACGATATGAAATGCCAATCAAATTCCCTGGTGGTGATCTGTATTGTGTGTGTGGTGTGAATTTCAGAGTATCCCTCATGACGTCACCAGTCGCCCATCAAACCAATCAAACATTTATTTAACCTTTATTTAAATAGGCAAGTCAGTTAAGAACAAATTCTTATTTACAATGACGGCCTACACCGGCCAAACTCGTACGACACTGGGACAATTGTGCGCCGCCCTATGGGACTCCCAATCACAGCCGGTTGTGATACAGCCTGGATCTCACCTGCCAATCAGCCGTTGTATCCCATTATTACATAATGCTCTGCACTCTCTCAATGCTGTGATAGGTGCTTGGCATTCTGGGTAATGCATGGTGGGGGTGCGGCGGCCATTTCTGCTGAGTCACTGCCTCACCCCAGGTGTGTGCATGTCTGTGTTTACCTTTGCGTTCCGTCTGCGTGTATCGGCGTGGCTGTGACCCGTTGGACAACAGTCCCAGAGGGATGTTGATTGGCATGTGAGATAGCGATGAGATTCCCTCCCAGCCCTGTGTGACGTCCCACACCAAGCCAACTAATCACTCCAGGACACGTCCGCCCCGGGCGTGCAGCTCAGCCTCTTTTTCTACCTCTACCTGCATCTCTGTCTCTCTCTCTCTCTCTCTCTCTGTCTCTGTCACTCTCCTTCAACTATTCATCTGTCTATCTCTCTAGTGGTGTCTCTTTCTCTACCTCTACCTGCATCTCTGTCTCTCTCTCTCTCTCTCTGTCACTCTCCTTCAACTATTCATCTGTCTATCTCTCTCTAGTGGTGTCTCTTTCTCTACCTCTACCTGCATCTCTGTCTCTCTCTCTCTCTCTCTCTGTCACTCTCCTTCAACTATTCATCTGTCTATCTCTCTCTAGTGGTGTCTCTTTCTCTACCTCTACCTGCATCTCTGTCTCTCTCTCTCTCTGTCACTCTCCTTCAACTATTCATCTGTCTATCTCTCTAGTGGTGTCTCTTTCTCTACCTCTACCTGCATCTCTGTCTCTCTCTCTCTCTCTGTCACTCTCCTTCAACTATTCATCTGTCTATCTCTCTAGTGGTGTCTCTTTCTCTACCTCTACCTGCATCTCTGTCTCTCTCTCTCTCTCTCTCTGTCACTCTCCTTCAACTATTCATCTGTCTATCTCTCTAGTGGTGTCTCTTTCTCTACCTCTACCTGCATCTCTGTCTCTCTCTCTCTCTCTCTCTCTCACTCTCCTTCAACTATTCATCTGTCTATCTCTCTAGTGGTGTCTCTTTCTCTACCTCTACCTGCATCTCTGTCTCTCTCTCTCTCTCTCTGTCACTCTCCTTCAACTATTCATCTGTCTATCTCTCTAGTGGTGTCTCTTTCTCTACCTCTACCTGCATCTCTGTCTCTCTCTCTCTGTCTCTCTCTCTCTCTCCTTCAACTATTCATCTGTCTATCTCTCTAGTGGTGTCTCTTTCTCTCCCTCTCCCTGCATCTCTGTCTCTCTCTCTCTCTCTCTCTCTGTCACTCTCCTTCAACTATTCATCTGTCTATCTCTCTAGTGGTGTCTCTTTCTCTACCTCTACCTGCATCTCTGTCTCTCTCTCTCTCTCTCTCTGTCACTCTCCTTCAACTATTCATCTGTCTATCTCTAGTGGTGTCTCTTTCTCTACCTCTACCTGCATCTCTGTCTCTCTCTCTCTCTCTCTCACTCTCCTTCAACTATTCATCTGTCTATCTCTCTAGTCTCTCTGTCCTTTCTCTACCTCTACCTGCATCTCTGTCTCTCTCTCTCTCTCTCTCTCTCTGTCACTCTCCTTCAACTATTCATCTGTCTATCTCTCTAGTGGTGTCTCTTTCTCTACCTCTACCTGCATCTCTGTCTCTAACACACACTCACAGGGAAAACACACTCACAGGGACACACACACTCACACACACTTGTGGTGTGACACGCAGATACATATTTATGCACTGACACAGACAAAAACAAACACACCTACAAATAGTGTGCATTCTCGGTCATACTTTACTCATACTAGACACACGCTCACACACTTGTCAGTCATTCAGTTTCACAATGAAGGCTGCTCACCTCACCTGACGAAGCTCTGTAGAATGTGAGAATTACCCAATGAAGTCTCCTTACCCTGCTGTGACCCCTCAGACTGATGGATAACCCCCCCGGTGGGGTACTGGGGTGCCATGGCAGGGTAAGAGGTCAGGGGTCAGCTGTAGTATGAGACTAGGGGATGTGTGTCAAATTAGTCCCCTCTTAGAGAGGTGAGACAGGCCGATCCTCTGTGATGTCTGTCTGTCAGTTAGGTTTGGAGGAGTAACAGTGGAAGAGGGTTTTTTTAGTTTTAGTTTGGTTATTTTCCAGATCATCTTTTGAGGACTAAAGAAGGAAGTGAGCGAGTGGAGAGGATATGGGGGAGATTAAGGGGAAACCAGAGGAGAAATTGAAGCTGCGAAAGAAGAGGATGAAAGAGGAGGAAGATGTGGGTTAATGTCCAGGAATGGAAGATGAAAGGGATGAGGGTGGAAGACAGGAGCAGAGAGGGCAGAAAGGGATGAGGGTGGAAGACGAGAGCAGAGAGGACAGAAAGGGATGAGGTTGGAAGACGAGAGCAGAGAGGACAGAAAGGGATGAGGGTGGAAGACAGGAGCAGAGAGGGCAGAAAGGGATGAGGGCGGAAGACAAGAGCAGAGAGGGCAGAAAGGGATGAGGGTAGAAGACAGGAGCAGAGAGGGCAGAAAGGGATGAGGGCGGAAGACAAGAGCAGAGAGGGCAGAAAGGGATGAGGGCGGAAGACAAGAGCAGAGACGACAGAAAGGGATGAGGGTGGAAGACAGGAGCAGGGAGGGCAGAAAGGGATGAGGGTGGAAGACAGGAGCAGAGAGGGCAGAAAGGGATGAGGGTGGAAGACGAGAGCAGAGAGGACAGAAAGGGATGAGGGTGGAAGACAGGAGCAGAGAGGACAGAAAAGGATGAGGGTGGAAGACAGGAGCAGAGAGGACAGAAAGGGATGAGGGTGGAAGACGAGAGCAGAGACTGCAGAAAGGGATGAGGGCGGAAGACGAGAGCAGAGAGGGCAGAAAGGATGAGGGCGGAAGACTGGAGCAGAGAGGACAGAAAGGGATGAGGGTGGAAAACTAGAGCAGAGAGGACAGAAAGGGATGAGGGTGGAAGACGAGAGCAGAGAGGATAGAAAGGGATGAGGAGTAATAAGTGGTGATGAGAGGAAGCTGAAGATGAGAAGGTGGACCCCAGAGGGGTGGGAGAGCAGGCTAATGTCTCATGGCATGTCCTAAAAACGTCTTCAAGACAATGCCTTATTGGTCTACCCCCACCAGAGTATGTGAGTGGCGTTTAGCGTTCGGAAATCAAGCTCATGGAGCGGTGCTTGCATACCACTCCGGCGCTCCACGTCCTTTCCAACCGCTCCTCACTCACAGGAAACCAAACTGACGCTCCAAATTGGCTCCATTAAAATCAGAGTTTAACCAACACCCATCTGTTGTGACGACTTGGACCTACCATTTAACCAACACCCATCTGTTGTGACGACTTGGACCTACCATTTAACCAACACCCATCTGTTGTGACGACTTGGACCTACCATTTAACCAACACCCATCTGTTGTGACGACTTGGACCTTCCATTTAACCAACACCCATCTGTTGTGACGACCTGGACCTACCATTTAACCAACACCCATCTGTTGTGACGACTTGGACCTTCCATTTAACCAACACCCATCTGTTGTGACGACTTGGACCTTCCATTTAACCAACACCCATCTGTTGTGACGACTTGGACCTTCCATTTAACCAACACCCATCTGTTGTGACTACTTGGACCTTCCATTTAACCAACACCCATCTGTTGTGACGACTTGGACCTACCATTTAACCAACACCCATCTGTTGTGACGACCTGGACCTACCATTTAACCAACACCCATCTGTTGTGACTACTTGAACCTTCCATTTAACCAACACCCATCTGTTGTGACTACTTGGACCTTCCATTTAACCAACACCCATCTGTTGTGACGACCTGGACCTACCATTTAACCAACACCCATCTGTTGTGACGACTTGGACCTAACATTTAACCAACACCCATCTGTTGTGACGACTTGGACCTACCATTTAACCAACACCCATCTGTTGTAACGACCTGGACCTTCCATTTAACCAACACCCATCTGTTGTGACGACTTGGACCTACCATTTAACCAACACCCATCTGTTGTGACGACTTGGACCTTCCATTTAACCAACACCCATCTGTTGTGACGACTTGGACCTACCATTTAACCAACACCCATCTGTTGTAACGACCTGGACCTTCCATTTAACCAACACCCATCTGTTGTGACGACTTGGACCTACCATTTAACCAACACCCATCTGTTGTGACGACTTGGACCTACCATTTAACCAACACCCATCTGTTGTGACGACCTGGACCTAACATTTGGTTTTGAGGTATTGAAACCAAACCATATGATTTGAATGAAAAGTATTTAAATAAACAACAGGAAAAGGCTCTCATCATTTCAAATTGGTCACATGTCATATTAAACAGCATATAAACACTCTAAATTGGTCACATGTCATATTAAACAGCATATAAACACTCTAAATAGGTCACATGTTATATTAAACAGCATATAAACACTCTAAATAGGTCACATGTCATATTAAACAGCATATAAACACTCTAAATAGGTCACATGTCATATTAAACAGCATATAAACACTCTAAATAGGTCACATGTTATATTAAACAGCATATAAACACTCTAAATTGGTCACATGTCATATTAAACAGCATATAAACACTCTAAATAGGTCACATGTTATATTAAACAGCATATAAACACTCTAAATAGGTCACATGTCATATTAAACAGCATATAAACACTCTAAATAGGTCACATGTTATATTAAACAGCATATAAACACTCTAAATAGGTCACATGTCATATTAAACAGCATATAAACACTCTAAATAGGTCACATGTCATATTAAACAGCATATAAACACTCTAAATAGGTCACATGTCATATTAAACAGCATATAAACACTCTAAATAGGTCACATGTCATATTAAACAGCATATAAACACTCTAAATAGGTCACATGTCATATTAAACAGCATATAAACACTCTAAATAGGTCACATGTCATATTAAACAGCATATAAACACTCTAAATAGGTCACATGTCATATTAAACAGCATATAAACACTCTAAATAGGTCACATGTCATATTAAACAGCATATAAACACTCTAAATAGGTCACATGTCATATTAAACAGCATATAAACACTCTAAATAGGTTACGTGTCATATTAAACAGCATATAAACACTCTAAATAGGTCATATGTCATATTAAACAGCATATAAACACTCTAAATAGGTCACATGTCATATTAAACAGCATATAAACACTCTAAATAGGTCACATGTCATATTAAACAGCATATAAACACTCTAAATAGGTCACATGTCATATTAAACAGCATATAAACACTCTAAATAGGTTACATGTCATATTAAACAGCATATAAACACTCTAAATAGGTTACATGTCATATTAAACAGCATATAAACACTCTAAATAGGTCACATGTCATATTAAACAGCATATAAACACTCTAAATAGGTCACATGTCATATTAAACAGTATATAAACACTCTAAATAGGTCACATGTCATATTAAACAGCATATAAACACTCTAAATAGGTCACATGTCATATTAAACAGCATATAAACACTATAAATAGGTCACATGTCATATTAAACAGCATATAAACACTCTAAATAGGTCACGTGTCATATTAAAACGATGATCAATGATGGCCTATTGAAACTAAAATGAACAAAACTTTTAAGAGATCTGATTTTGTGTTTATAAATACTTTGCTACAATGACACTTAGCTAGCTACCCACCTCCTTCCTTTCTGTTAGCATGTCCACGTAGTAAGTACACCATCATGCTTTTTGGATGAGCCTTTTCAGATTCCACAATGATTCTTTAGTTGTGGACACTACATCACCACACTCCCTCTCTTGCTCTTGGTCCTCATCTTTGTAAGTTAACCTTGTTTTAGCACCTGTGTGTCTTATCAGTTTCTTAATGAAAATATTTCGTGAACTCCATGACAGTAGCTAAAGCAAGGGGCTGTAGCAGCACACAAGTAGACATCAAATGCATGCTGGGCCTGGGCATGCCTTGAGGAAGTGAGCACTAATGGCCGACGCTCCAGCCTTTGGGGAAACTCCCTCCACGCTCCAGTCAAATTGGGCACGCTCTGCTCCTTGCTCTGCTCCGCTCACATGCTCTGCCCCCTACCCCTCTACCCCCGCCCCCCTGTATAAAGCTGTGGGTGCCGAGGGAGGAGTGTTAATGGACATATGTGAAGAGCGGAGTTGAGCGATGGGGAAGGAGAAGAGGGGGTTGAGGTGGAAGCAGAGAGGAGCTGTTAAGTGATTTTGAGGTCAGGTCTAATTAAAATGAGGGCTCCTCAGAGGCTCTAAACAGAGAGAGGGAGGGAGACTTAGTGAATGTTTGAGTTTATTTGTATTCCATGTCTGAGTACCCATCTGTGTGTTTCTATGCATGTGTGTTAGGTTATGCATGGTGGTAGTAGTAAAGCTCCCATTGAGGAGAGCTGAGCCTGATAGACTGTACTGTAGAACTGGGTCATTCAATATTGACTCTAATAGAGTACACTCAGTATGACATTCACAGTAGAATGTAGTCCTGCCAAGACACAGGAAGTAAATAAAACACCAACTAGGTTTCCATCCAATTGATGACTCATTTTCATGCAGATATTCTAAAAATCTGCATAAAAACAATTTGGGCATTTTCCCACGAGGTGTATCCATCAAATGAACTTGTTGCAGATAAAAGGCTGTGCAGGATGACGTAGTGCACATAAAATGTACTTTATCGCCTAAGTTTTCTTCTACCGAGTAACAATCTAAAGTTCAATGCATTTTCATCCATTTTGAAGTCTACGGATAGTTTTGTCACAAACTGTTGCGTTAAATAGTAAATGTACCCACTCTGGACTTGGCACAAGCCTCTAGCCAGCAGATACAGTTTGGGTAGGCTAGTCTACCTGATGAGATTATTCTGGATAATAGCGAGAATATTTGTATTTGTCAATCGGCAGTCAAGCATTGATCATCATGTCACCAGAATAACCTTGATCACCTTGATATGTATTGAAAAGGAGTATCAAGATCATCGTGCTCTTTCACCAGCCTGTGAATTTCATCTGTAGCCTAATAAACTGCATGGTTTCCCCAGTCGTAATGGGAGGACCACACGCACCATATAGTCGTGTGACCCCATGTTTACTTCGATGTGATGGTCATTGTATCAATATTTGCTCATAAAGGCGTTACCACCGCCATTCCTCACATAATTAATTTCGCAGACACAAAAAGATCCCACCATGTCGAACAAACAAATTCTGTCTGCATTTATAAAATTATACCGAACCTTCCTGTTTCGATCACAGCTGTCGTGGTTTGATTTTATATACGTGATGATTTTACATCAAATCTATCTAAAACTGCAATACCCTAACATGAAAACACAATGACTCGTCACATTTCCAATACATCTGCCAAAGGAACTATAGCCTGTCTTGGGAGTCACAATCAGATCGGAACAAACTCCTTGAAAAAGAATCCACATAAATAATTCATTCTCTTCCTCTACCTCGAAGCACACAGGCCCTGTTGTGTTTGGGCACGGTGTGTAGGTGAGTCCGTGGCACGCGACCGGACCTCTTCGCGATCATACTCTTCCTCTACCTCGAAGCACACAGGCCCTGTTGTGTTTTGGGCGCGGTGTAGGTGAGTCCGTGGCACGCGACCGGACCTCTTCGATCATACTCTTCCTCTACCTCGAAGCACACAGGCCCTGTTGTGTTTTGGGCATCGGTCATGTAGGTGAGTCCGTGGCACGCGACCGGACCTCTTCGCGATCATACTCTTCCTCTACCTCAAGCACACAGGCCCTGTTGTGTTTTTGGGCGCGGTGTGTAGGTGAGTCCGTGGCACGCGACCGGACCTCTTCGCGATCATACTCTTCCTCTACCTCGAAGCACACAGGCCCTGTTGTGTTTTGGGCGCGGTGGTAGGTGAGTCCGTGGCACGCGACCGGACCTCTTCGCGATCATACTCTTCCTCTACCTCGAAGCACACAGGCCCTGTTGTGTTTGGGCTGTTGAGTCCGTGGCACGCGACCAGACCTCTTCGCGATCATACTCTTCCCTCTACCTCGAAGCACACAGGCCCTGTTGTGTTTTGGTGGTGTGTAGGTGAGTCCGTGGCACGCAACCGGACCCCTCAGCTGAATACTTACCAATTGGATGTATGTTATGAATATTCCCCCATCTGCTATTATGATGCAGTAGGTTGTTATATACAGTATTCTGATGTAGAGTGCATTCGAAAAGTATTCAGACCTCTTCCCCTTTTCCACATTTTGTTACGTTACAGCTTTATTATAAAATTGATATTGAAATATTTTGTTATTTAATCAATCTCCACACAATACCCCATAATGACAAAGCAAAAACAGTTTTTTAGACACTTTTGCAAATGTATTAACAATAAATACCCTTTACTATGATACTGGAACTGAGCTCAAGTGCATCCTGTTTCCCTTCATCATCCTTGAGATGTTTCTACAACTTGATTGGAGTCCACCTGTGGTAAATTCAATTGACTAGACATGATTTGGAAAGAGACACACCTGTCTATATAAGGTCCCACAGTTGACAGTGCATGTCGGAGCAAAAACCAAGCCATGAGGTCAAAGGGATTGTCTGTAGAGCTTCGAGACAGGATTGTGTTGAGGCACAGATCTGGGAAAGGGTAACAAAATATTTATGCAGCATTAAAGGTCCCCAAGAACACAGTGGCCTCCATCATTCTTAAACGGAAGAAGTTTGGAACCACCAAGACTCTTCCCTAGAGCTGGCCGCCCGCCAAACGGGGCAATCAGGGGAGAAGGGCCTTGGTCAGGGAGGTGATCAAGAACCCAATGGTCACTCTGACAAAGCTCCTAGGTTTCGTCTGTGGAGATGGGAGAACCTTCCAGAAGGACAACCATCTCTGCAGTACTCCACCAATCAGGCCTTTATGGTAGAGTGGCCAGACGGAAGCAACTCCTCAGTAAAAGGCAGGACAGCCCGCTTGGAGTTTGCCAAAGGCACCTAAAGGACTCTGACCATGAGAAACAAGGTTATCTGGTCTAATGAAACCAAGAAGGAACTCTTTGGCCTGAATGCCAAGCGTCACTTCTGGAGGAAACCTGGCACCATCCCTACGGTGAAGCATGGTGGTGGCAGCATCGTGCTGTGGGGATGTTTTTCAGAGGCGGGGACTGGGAGACTAGTCAGGACCTGTTTTTGCTTTGTCATTATGGGGTATTGTGTGTCAATGATAAATTGTTTTAATAAAATGTTAAAATAAAGTTGTAACATAACAAAATGTGGAAAAAGTGGTCTGAATACTTTCTGAATGCAGTGTGTATGTATTTGTGTAATATCTATCTGTGTATGTACATGTATATGAGGTTTTTATGTACAGTATTCTGCCATTGTGTTTGCATGAGAGAGACTGTGCCTTACAGGGTTTAGGTAAGACTGTGTAAGAGTGTCTATATGTAACACTTCCTGAGTAGCATGTAATGTCTCTGCTGACTAGGACAGTAAGGTGAAATGGCCATCAGCTCTAAGTCCTCTGCTAATTGGGTGAGTCCTTGGGATCCCAACATTCCAGGGAGTCAGTATGGCTGGAGGCCTCTGATTGGCCAAAAACACATTAGATGTACATGATGGATATTTTGATTATGGGTAGACTGATGGGGAGGGTTGTTGATGCTGTCAGGGAACATTTTAAAGTTTAGAGGTCAGAGATGACATTGGGTAGAACACAACTCTTTATCTACAGTACCAGTCAAAAGTTTGGACACACCTACTCATTAAATGGTTTTTCTTATTTTTTACTATTTTCTACATTGTATAATAATAGTGAAGACATGAAAATAACACATATGGAATCATGTAGTAACAAAAGGGTCAAACAAATCAAAATATGTTACATATTAGATTTTTCAAAGTATTCATCTTCTTACCTTGATGACAGCTGGTTGAGAGTGTGCAAAGCTGTCATCAAGGCGAAGAGTGGCTACTTTGAAAATCTCAAATATAAAATATATTTTACTTGTTTAACACTTTTTGTGGTTACTACATGATCCATATGTGTTATTTCATAGTTTTGATGTCTCTACTATTTTTCTACAATATAGAAAATAGATTTTTAAAAAAGACTTGAGTAAAACCAAACTTTTGATGGTAGTGCCATCACTTACCGTCTCTCCGACAAAGGAGCAACAGTATTAGTGTTTGTAGTAGTTGTACCCAGGCCAGTCAAACTCAGAGAAAGAGGATGAGACAGGAATGTTGCCAGACATGCTACCCTACATCCAGCCTCCAACACAAAACTACCTTCTCACGAGCAGCAGATATGAAAACAAGATGGTGGGATAATAACCTAGTAAGACGTATGTGCTGCCCTCCTGCCAGACTGTGTAAGGCTGTGCTCTGCCTGAGCTGCCCTGAAGTGAAGCTGTTGCAGTGGGGGCAGTGAACCCTAACAGGGCGCGCGCTCACCATTCATTACATTACACTGGGCTGGCCCGGCCAGACTCGATTCAGACCAGATTAAACAATCATAGCGATCTTCAACTCGGATTAGGATGAGAGTACAAGTACAACAACCAGGGAGGGGTGGTTGGTTGATTGGGGTGGGGTTGTGTGTGTGGGGTGTAGTGATGCTGGGAGACAGGGGATGAGGCTATCTCATAAACACCCCAAAATTAGCATAATGGTAGTGACTAGTAGCTACTGTAGAACCCTGCTGGTGCTTTTAGATTGTGTCTATGTGTCTTTGGGATATGGAAAGGTTCTCTGCAACTCTTCCCTGGGTCATTAGTGTACAAGAGAAAGTAGTGCACTATGTTGTCAACTCTTCCCTGGGTCATTAGTGTACAAGAGAAAGTAGTGCACTATGTTGTCAACTCTTCCCTGGGTCATTAGGTGTTCAAAAGAGAAAGTAGTGCACTCATGCTGTCAACTCTTTCCTGGGTCATTAGTGTACAAGAGAAAGTAGTGCACTATGTTGTCAACTCTTCCCTGGGTCATTAGTGTACAAGAGAAAGTAGTGCACTATGTTGTCAACTCTTCCCTGGGTCATTAGGTGTACAAGAGAAAGTAGTGCACTATGTTGTCAACTCTTCCCTGGGTCATTAGTGTACAAGAGAAAGTAGTGCACTATGTTGTCAACTCTTTCCCTGGGTCATTAGTGTACAAGAGAAAGTAGTGCACTATGTTGTCAACTCTTCCCTGGGTCATTAGTGTACAAGAGAAAGTAGTGCACTATGTTGTCAACTCTTCCCTGGGTCATTAGTGTACAAGAGAAAGTAGTGCACTATGTTGTCAACTTCTTCCCTGGGTCATTAGGTGTACAAGAGAAAGTAGTGCACTATGTTGTCAACTCTTCCCTGGGTCATTAGTGTACAAGAGAAAGTAGTGCACTATGTTGTCAACTCTTCCCTGGGTCATTAGTGTACAAGAGAAAGTAGTGCACTATGTTGTCAACTCTTCCCTGGGTCATTAGTGTACAAGAGAAAGTAGTGCACTATGTTGTCAACTCTTCCCTGGGTCATTAGTGTACCTCTTTCCTGGGTCATTAGTGTACAAGAGAAAGTAGTGCACTATGTTGTCAACTCTTCCCTGGGTCATTAGTGTACAAGAGAAAGTAGTGCACTATGTTGTCAACTCTTCCCTGGGTCATTAGTGTACAAGAGAAAGTAGTGCACTATGTTGTCAACTCTTCCCTGGGTCATTAGTGTACAAGAGAAAGTAGTGCACTATGTTGTCAACTCTTCCCTGGGTCATTAGTGTACAAGAGAAAGTAGTGCACTATGTTGTCAACTCTTCCCTGGGTCATTAGTGTACAAGAGAAAGTAGTGCACTATGTTGTCAACTCTTCCT